>NC_054082.1:16524643-16630805 GCF_017562075.2 Anopheles merus
TTTGATGGTTATGGGCTTTCCCCCCAAATGTTGTTAACGACGGAAAGCACCATGTGATACGATTATTTTGGGTTGCAATATATCATTGCTCAGCTAATAATTAATTAAATCAGTTGTTATATTTGTCACTGTCAACTGCATAGATAGAAAAAAGGAAAGATTAACTGTGCCTAACTCGTGTGATAGCTTACATCATGAGTTGGAAGAGTGGGAAGAAGTTTTTACTCATACCCTCTCTCTCTCTACAAAAGATTTCATTTTAATATTTAATTTATCATTTAGCATCCACCAACAGCTGATGAATCAATACCACACATTATACATTTATTTAAATTTATCAACAACACTAACTATCTAACCGTGAACATCGTTTACGCTATACCTCTAAACACTTTTTATTGATTAAAGAATGGTGTAAAGGTCTTAGCGCTAGCGAACACACAACTCGGTCTACCTCTTTCCTTGGCCATCGGTTTCTGCTTGGCTTTCAGGCAGGGTTGCCTTTATCATAAACATGAGCGTTGTTTCCGATCCATTCACCATGCTATACGTTGTGCCTGTTCGATGGTGCAGAAGTTTCATAACGTTAGAGGTATAAATAACGAAACAAAGCTAAGCTTAGCCCGCCATGCGATATACTTACTCGGTGGAATCATCAGGAAATCGCCTCCAACAACGTTCACCTCGTACCATTAATGATGAACTTAAGCGCGCCACTGAGTATGAGAAATTTCTGCAAAATCACAATAGAAAAATTTATCAATTCTCTGATTCACATCTTGAATCACCCTTCCGCTCAACCTACCAGCGAACAATGCTTTGTGAATGTGGTTTTCTTTGTCACGTTGGGCAGAACCCGCAAAAAGCCGAAATTGTCCTTGTTCGAGTAGACGTAGAACGAATACTCGATGCCTTTGCACCGCTGGAACGCTAGATGCTCGAGGGACAGATGGGTGAAGCCCTGCAGTTCGACGTTCGGCAAGCCAGCCGCACGGTTCTGCCGGTTTTCCATCAGCACCATCATCCAGTCCATCACTTTGCGCTTCTCCGCCAGCATATCCGCACCGGAGAAGGAAGCGGATGGGGAGAGGAGGACGACGACGCAGCAGTTGCATTCGGTGGTTCGGCAGAGGACGGAGTGCGATCGGCTTTAGATGAGGATTGTTTTGAGGGATTCGCAACTTCCGATCGTTCATTCGCTTCAGCCGTATTCGTAGCATCGTCGTTCTGTTTGAAAAGAGATAAAGAGGAAGAATGGTTTGAATTTAGCGCTACCGGAAAAGCGTTGTCCACACCCAACATCCGCTACACATACCGTCATCACCGCTGACGAAAGGCCCGAATCGCTAGATGTGCCCTGTTCTTGTTGATTGGACGCGGATAAAGAGTACGATTCCGAAGGCTCTTCGCGGCTCGCTGTTTTCCGTCCCTGCCTTGATCCCGACGCCACCACCGGTGCGGGTGGTATACGAAATCCGTCCGAATCAAACCTTTCCTCCCTCTGATTGACCACTTTCCGTGCCCGTCCGCGTGCTTTTTTGTCCGTTTTCTCCGACGATTTCGTTGCAAATCCGCCGTCCTTTTCGTTCGATGGTTCGTGCTTTCTTTTCGCTTCCTTTTTCGAACCGCCGCCCTTTTCCTTCCCCTTCTTGCCTTCTTTCTTGCTGGTCTGCTCGAACTGTTTAAAATATTTCAACATATCCTTCATGTTCGGCATTACGTACTGCGGTGCATCGGTCCGGGCGATATCGGGATTATTGCGCAGCACCTCATCCGCCAACCGTCGGCTTCGGTGGCTTCGCCGTGGACCTTCGCTTTCAATCTGCTGCCGTATTTCGTTCGACACGTCCTTCAAATACTTCTGCGCCATACCGGCCACCGGCTCGGTGGCGGCAGGCTCCGGTGAACTAGCTCCCGCGGGCGGCTTCTCCTTCTTCTTTCTCTTCGACGGTCCGGACGGTTTTAATTTTCTTTTCGGACTCGCCGCTCGCTCCACTTGCTGGGGTGGACTACACTTTTCCTCCTTCCGTTCCTTAGCGCTCGCTTGTTTCTCCTCCTTCGTCTGATCGCTCTCTCGCTCCGCTCTTCGTTCTGTTTTCTCTCGCACTGGGAGCTCGACGGGACTATCGTACTCTTCATCTCTTTCCGATGCAACGGGGAGGAGCGGACAGTCGCTGTAACCTTCGGGGCCGACCGATCCGGTGACTGGGTGCACCTGGTAATGGTTACGTCCGATAAGCGTTTTACAAGAACAGCCAGTTCCTTAACCGACTGCTGCTTTCGCTTTGATTGTACCCGTTGTTCCTGGGAATCGACGAGCTCCTGCGTCAGGGGCAGCGGTACTGGTGATGGTATAGGTTGACGCTCTTCGTCCTCCGGCATCCTATCGGCAGGATCCTGCACAAACAGCTTACGCCGTTCCTTCCGCTGCTTGGCCTTTGGTCCTTCCTGGGAGCAAGTGTTTTCGACCGTTTGAAAGTAAATTTCCGTATCAGCGTCCACCTTCGATTTGGTGGCGCGCCGCTTCGGCGGATTGCAGATAGTGGTACGTCGCTCCGTCGCTGCACCGCCCCCCGTTCCGGTTCGACCAGCTCGGAATTTACTTTGCTGTGTATCATATCGACCGCTTGTATCATGTCCAGCGGCACATGATCGTGTGGTGAGTTTACGCTGAGCAAGCGCTCGGAATGTTGGGGCACTTGCAGTGTTGTATTACCAACCGGTTGAGGCAGTGACAGTTTCGACTGCTTTGGCGACGGTACAGCCGTAATCAACACACGCAAATTGTCCTGCTTGCGTTTACGCGATGAGTCCGAATCGCTCGAGTCCGGTGACGCTTGGCTGTTGCTCGGTGCTCGGTGTTTGGCTCCTCCTGGTCAGTAGGCATTCGACTGTCGCTCTCGTTGGCTGTGTCGTCATCGCAGAAGGCGGACGGTGGTTCCAGAATATCCATCACGACCGTGCGCGGCGTGGCCACGTTTGTGATGGCAAGCGTATCCGTGATCGTTCTGTGCGCTGTTTCGCCTTCGCCAGCCCCACCTTGCTCATGGTCTACCTCCATCGGCGATGTTGCTCCCTCGTCCCACTCGTCCATAATCATGTTGATGGTGTTTCTGTTGGTACGATTGTTGCACGCATTCGCCGGTGAGGAGGAAGCTGTCGATCCGGCCGTGCAGAATGATCAGCAGCCGATGGCGGCCGTGTGAGCGAACGTTCGGGCGAATTCGCGGTGGATCTGGAGGGAGATGCAGGTTCCTTGCATCCTCCACCATCATCATCAAATGCGTTCGAACGACCCTGTCCGAACAATCGTCGGGAGTGTTGAGCATTTTCGGTATCTTTGTGTGCACTGGTTTCGGTGCCAGCTGACCTTTGGCGTTGGTTCTGTGTTGGTTCAGGGCCATTCGATGGTTTTCTTTTGCTTGGACTGGTAGCCTGTTGCACATGTTGCCTGTTCGATGATCTGGTAGGAGAAACGGGCATCTGCTCGTGTCTGTTCGATGACCTAGTAGGAGAACGGGTATAGTAGTTTCTAGCCTATTCGATGACCTAGTAGGAGAAACGGGCGCTGGCTCCGACCTGTTAGAAGACCTTGTAGGAGAAACGGGCGTATTCGATTCTAGTCTGTTCGATGACCTAGTAGGAGAAACAGGCGCCGACTCAAACCTATTAGACGATCTGGTAGGAGAGTTGGGCGCCAGCTCGGGTCTGTTTGAAGATCTAGTAGGAGAAACGGGCGCCGACTCTAGCCTCCTCGATGACCTGGTAGGAGAAACGGGCGCCGGCTCTTGCTCGAAATCGAACGTGAGTCGGGATCGCTGAAGTGTCACACCCCCGATCCGATGTTCGCGACCTGTAAACACGTTGATTCGCCTGCTCTTCGTCACACTCTCGTGATGTAATCTGCGAATCTTCAGGTGAGACCCGGGGCGAAATTTCACGCACTACGGTTAACTTTTCGCTAAAGCTCACACGATTCCTAGGCGAAGAGACATGGTTTCCGAGCCCGTTTTTGAGCTACGGCGGGATGGCGTAGAAGCACTGTCCCGATCATCAAGCGAAGCATTCAACAGTTTAGCCAGCGGCACCGCACTGATATGTCGCGATACGCCAACGAAAGGCCACTGAGCGGTGTGCATGGTTGGCGGGGTGATCGACGCACCGGGCTCGGAGTTTCCGGTATAACGACCAACGCATTCTGTTCCCGGGGTGGTGTGTTTTCACGACCATTTTGTTGCCCCGTCCCGTCCGGCACGTCTTGGGTGGCAGGGATCGGCGTCTGTATGGTAGCCGGTGCTACCTGGGCCCCTTGCTCTCCCCGGTAACTGTTTCGCGCCGGACGGTGAGTTGGCGTCCCCGGTACCTGTTCGTCTAGGATAGGGGAAATCGTTTCCCGGAAGTTGAGCAAATTTTGCCCCTTTCGATTGGCCTGTTCGCCCGCGATCGGGGTGCTCGACGCCAGATGGCTCGCATGCCGCAAGGCTTCAAATTTCATATCATTGCTTCGCTTGTATTGCTGTAACAAGAGTTGCTTTTGAAGGTTTGTGGCGGGTTTAGCGAAACATACGGGCTTACGTGTACCGTGCTCTTGCGTGTGGGACTAGTTACAATCGTTGTTTGTGCGTTTCCTGCACCGGTACGCACCGGCGACAGGGCCACCGATAGCCGAGCGGGAGTGATAAACGAAGACACGCGGTTCTCGACCGACAGATCTGCCAACGGTTGAATCAGTGCACCGCTGCTGCTTGCCGGAGGAGAAGCAGGAGCAGCAGCAGGTGCTGCAGCAGTTGCAGCTGCAGCTGAGCAGTTGCAGCTGCAGCTGCTGCTTCTGGGCTGCGGGCGGTTGACAATTCCCTGCGGTTGCTGTTGCCTGCTTGCGGCACTGTAACGGGCTGCACATGATCCAACCGGAAGTGGAACGAATTATCCGACCCATCGTACAGCCGCGCTCTCGCACCGCCGCGCTTGCGCCGGAGATATTCCAAAATCTTCTGCCCGTTCGAGTCGTCCATCGCCGTCTCGCGTATCAATTCGTCAACTTCCGACAGCCGGAGATCGGGAACGCTACAAACGCAAACAAAAATGGGGATAACTGGTACCGGACTTCCTGTGCTATCGACACGAACAACTTACTTTTGCATAAAATATGCCATGGTTGCTCCCTGCTTTGATCCAGCCACAACTGGCTGGCGTTTTGTATCAACTATTATAACACTCGCACCAATCCCAAGCGCAATTTCACCGACGAGGACGCGTCTGTCCCGTGGCACACAAATATATCTGGTTTATCGTGTCTGTATGCACAATGTCCCCGCGTACACTTACAACCGCAAGCACCTAATCGTTCAGCTATAGCCATGAAAACTAGATTCCATCACGGTGCGTCCGAATGTTTGCTCACATAACACGAAAAACACAAACTTGGCTGAATGTTGGCGTTGGCTTTGCCTTGTCTTGCGTTCGTTACAAATTGTCGTTATGAAAATGCAAACTGACAGGTCGGGTGGAAATGTGTCAAACGGCCGATGCACAGGGTGGCTGATGCACGAACATCGGGCGAACACTTTGGGATTACAATTTTATGAAGAATACCGTTGAGGGGAGAAATATTATGTGCTTTATTTGTTAAATTGTTCCTCACCATTAAATAAAATAGTTATTGTGCTATCCGATCTGAAATAAGCAATTACGAATCACTTGTTAGCAGAAAACGTTGAAATATTTCAAACGTCATCATGGCGGACGGGCGAAAATATTTCAAATTTAATATTGGCCGTTTTTGTTTCTTTGCATAAAGTAGCATTATTTACCAAAGCATACATTTCTTTACATAACATACAAAATCATTTGATTTGTTTGCAAAATAAGTTGTAAATCTTACGTCGACCTTTCTCAAATGACATGGGCTCACAACAGCAAGTAAGCAATTCCGAACTCACACTCATTTGGCAATTCGATGCATTTATTTGTTCATGCTCGGTTCAATGCTTTACGATGAATGCTAGCTACTAGAGCTTTCGCTAGCACACGATGCACAAGGAGCAAACACACCGCACAAAGGAAACACACAAATGAACAGAGGGAAAATGCAAACCCATTCCCGCCCGGTGCCTGTTGCGCAGTACCGAGGAAACGGCAAACGATTTCGATACGATTAACGTTCAATACCGACTAGCGTTCAAGTACTGGGATAACAAACAAAACGATCCTAAAGCCTACGCACAGTGCAACGATTCCGAGCAGTGATGAAAATGAAAAGACGAATAGTAGTGAAGAAAATAAAACGAAATTCCTGTCCACCTGGACACGTGACGCCATCGAACGATTTTGCATGTCGGATGAATCTGAGAAGCAATGCCTGGGAGCTTGAGTTTCAACAGGGACAAGGGAAAATAGAAAACAAATAATCTCCTGGATCTCTCATCTCTCTCTCTCTCTCTCTCTCTCTCTCTGGCGCTCTCGGGACTCTCCCCTCTCTCTGTCTCTCTCTCTCGCTCTCTCTCTCTCTCTCTCCTCTCTCTCTCTCTCTCTCTCTCTCTCTCTCTCTGCTCTACTACCACAAACTACGCGCACTAAAACTCGATAAATGCGCCCATCCCGTAATCATACACCCGACGACCCCCGTATGGTCCCTAACCGGTATGATGATGAAGTTGATGGCGCTTAGTTTACTTTGGTTTTGGCTACCGTCATGCGACACACGAAACGTACAGCCTCGGGAAGTGGAAGATGGCAAAGTAGACCGCCGACAGGTAGGCAGCAATCATGAACGTCAGGAAGAGATCGAACACGGCCGGCTTCACGTTGTAGATGTTGAGCAGCGCGTCACGATCGTCGTACAGCATAAAGTCCGGTTCGCGGGCGTCCGGCTTCTCGTACGTGACCTTCACGTTGCGCAGGTACTTTTCGAACGCGTACTTCAGATCGTT
Source organism: Anopheles merus (assembly GCF_017562075.2). Taxonomy (NCBI): domain Eukaryota; kingdom Metazoa; phylum Arthropoda; class Insecta; order Diptera; family Culicidae; genus Anopheles; species Anopheles merus. The sequence goes on from NC_054082.1 coordinate 16,531,573, forward strand.
GTTCTGCTGCGTCGAGCGGATGTTAAGCCAGGGTTTAATCTGCTCCCGGCTGATGGCCATCGAGCCGGTGAAGATCTCACCGGCGGCACCGTCGTCGGCCGGCACGTTGTAGATATGGCTTGCCAGCGCTTCGGCAATAATCTTCACATTACGCTCGAGCGCGTCCAGCTGCTCCTCCGCGGTGTCATCCTCGAAGATGGTGTTCCGCTGCGGGTCCTTATGGCTCTGTGGAGATGGAACAAAACCAAAGAGGAAATGAAGAAAAACCCACTTCCGATCGTAAGCACGCTTTGCGTCGGTCAACAAACCTTCACATTCGACAGGGTAAAGGCAGGCATGCGCTTCATGCTGAATCGCTCGTGCTCCCAGGCCAGCAGCGTGTCGGCCAGATTGATCTTCTTGTGCACGCCCTCCACGCTCACATTGCCATAGCGCTGGGCGACGGTGCGGAGCGTTTTGTAGAAGCTGTTCATCGCTGTGCCCTCCTTCGGCGGTTTCGACACGTGCATGTAGATGTTTTCGTTCGCCAGCAGCTTGCCGATCGTGTCGAGGCACACGACAAACTCCGCATGCTGTATCTGCACATTCTCGTCCAGGTTCGAATCGAGCCACTTCTTCATGCCCTGGAAGTTGAGCAGCAGGCCCGATTCCGACACCAGAAAGATGAGCCGATACTTGGGGATGCTGGCGTGCAGCTTGCTGAACAGCTCGACCAGCGTCAGCAGTACGGCCACATCCGCATTGCTCTGCCGGGAGTTGGTCAGCCCGAACGTGTCGAGGTGTGCCGTGACAATGATCAGCGGCAGCTTGCTGTCGCCGTCGAGCGTTTTGCCCGGCTTGAGCGGGGCCAGCTCGCCCTGAATGATCGGTATCTTGGACTGCTTGTTGGCGGTATGGGACGCACCGGACACCACGATCTGGTACCCGTTGGCGGAGATGGATCCGAAGATTTCGCTAAACGCGGAATCACGCTTCTGGGCGCTCTGCTTCTGGGTGCGCACGGTCGTACGCGTTACCTCATCGATGATGCCATTCAGCTTCGGGTCGTACTTGGAGAAGTACACCGGAATGGGGACATCCTGCACCATCATCGCCTGTTCGAGCAGGTGAATGTGCTACAAGAAAAAAAAAGTAGAAGAAATAGGTCGTACAGGTAAATCTGCCGTAGAACCTTCCAAAGCTACCCCATCGTAATCGAATTAGTGCGCGCCAACTGGAGGTGCATGCACCTTACGGCTAATTGGTTTAGGTCGTTAGCCTCAACAAGGGCCGCGCTGCTACGAAAGCTAACGCAGCCATCCTTTACCTGCTTGTCCTCCAAGCTCAGGGCGGCCGTATCTTCCGGCAGCAGAACTACCAGACCGCCCGCCTTGGCACGGATTTCCCGGAAATGGTCGATGGTCATGTCCTGCAACCGGGTCATCACGCAATGCCGGGACGTCTGCCAGGTGTAGAGGGATTTGGCTTCCAGGTTTAAGGCGGACGCGCGGCAACCTAAAACAAAGACACGGGACCAATATCAACACCAGGCCTCACAGCATACTTTGTGCAGCACCGCGATAGTCGTTAACGCTAATCAACCACGAATTAAGGGCATGGGCCCTAACCTCAACCGCGAATGCACAACACCGGACGAAAGGGTAGCGCGACACCCTCGGCTGCTTACCGTAAGCGACACCGTGCACATCGTACTGTGACATCCGCTGAACGCCAAACTCGCTCGCGGCCAGCACCGGATTCGACGAGCAGATGATCAGTATCGGTAGCGTGATCAGCAGATAGTACGGCAGCCCGCCGCGAAACAGGTCGGCAAAATTGTCCGCTTCTTCAAACATCTTCACCGCTGCAGTGTCGTAATTCGAGCCTTCCGGGAGATTGTCACACCGCTGCCGGAGGAGGGCAGAAGGAAGAAAACTAACTGTGCTCGAGTTCGAAGGCCAGATGGCAAACGGCACGGAACGGCACAGCAGAAACCTGCGCTCGCGGTAATCGTTGGAAGCCAAATGTGGCCGGTTGTTTTCCCTTTTCAGTGAAGAAAGTGCGAAAGTAAAAACCCCGTGTGTGTCGTTGAGAAAAATTACGGGACCAATTGCCCAATACAAATGCACACCGACAGTGACAGCTGGGGGAGAAAAATGAAAACGGGGAACGAAACTGTCATCCCGCCGACAGCGGCATCTTTGACAGCGCTCGCAGGCGTTTTCAAATTTACGGTTGAGATATGAATTGCGGGAGTTGGTTTATTATTAGCTTTTAATTATAAAGCGAATGGTGCATGATTTTTTTTTTTTGAGGTATACACAAGGTTCACAAGCTAACAATCAGCTATTGACACAAGTCTGTTTTAAATAAAGATATATTAAAATAATTATAAAAGAAAGAAGACAACTTTACTCATTTTTTTTAGATGATTTAAAATTTATCCATCAACAAAAATGGTGCATACATCTATCAAAGATCTATCAAAGATTGTTTTTATTCAAATTAATCATAGCCCACGCTCACGCCCACCACTGTACCGGCAGGCCCGATTGTTTGTAATTGTGACCAGAACCGCGTATTTGCACACCACGGTTGCCTTGGTGATACCAACTAAACAAACGTTTCCATGTTTACATGCTTAATTTCCACCTGGCGAGTCCTGCCAGCGGTCCGGTACGATGCAGTCGAGCGTAACCCTTCCAGCGGGTCAATACGTGCTGTGGTCCGTGCGAGTGAATCCTTCGAACCCTCCCCGGTAGCGGCAGTGCAGGTGAAAGTGAAAGCCCTTGCGGAAACAGCGAACGTGTACCATGCCCGACAGGAGCGTTCGCTGAGCGAGTGCAAAATGGTAGTTTCTGTGCGTGAACGATTGATCATCCAGTATGTGGCAATGCTTAGGAACGTGCTGCTTTTGATAACTGTCTCGTGCAGTGACCTGGCCGTCCGGGCTAGTGCGGACTTTTACAACTCGAACGATGTGCAGCTGTACGCCACGCCCGACGACTGCCGGGCCAACGAGTACTACGATCTGTTCGCCTTCAAGTGTAGCTTGTGTGACGACGGGCTCCATCTGATTCCGGCCAAAGACAGTGAGTATGTCCCAATGGGGCGGGTTTAAACTTTTGAACCGTATAACCTCCTATCGATTTAACAAATAAACTCCATCCCATCCGCCATTCCGCAAGCTCCAAACTGTTCTACTTGTGTTAATCCTACCTACGGGTCTGCTAACGTACACCTTCCCAACTGTCCAATGCATTCCAGAACTGTCCTGCACGTGCAACGACCAAGCCGTTGCAGTCCGTGACCATGACAGTGTCCTTCAGCGACCTGTTTGCCAGAACGTTAGCGACTTCTTTGCCCAGTTCCCCGCCACCGAGCGGCTCGACACGGTCAACTACTGCAAAACGATCCAGGTAGGCATCGTCAATACGACCAAATCCAGCCGGAGCGTATATCAACGGCGCCGCACCTTTCCGCCGGGACGCGACGAGCGGGCCGTTTGCGAGTGTGACCTAAAAGCGAACGTGCTGTACATCGAGCCGGGCGATGGATGGCCGCCGGGTGATCCGCGTGGTGCTCATAACTTTTGCATACCGCTGTCACTGCTGCGGGACGTGCAGCACTATCCCCCCTTCAGCCTGAACCGATTGCTGCACCAGAACCGGCAGAACGCGACGTGTACAGGGATGTGAAGTACCTAATAGTGTTTTGTCATGTGATGCGAAGCGTGCGACACTGCCAGCAGCTGGCGAATCTGTGCGTGCTCAGCTTCTACAGCCTGGAGCGCCAATCGCCGTGTGCCATTTTCTACACGTACCAAACGTACGACCTGGCAGCGCTCGGAGCGTCGGGCTGCCGAATGCCGGCAGTATGCCCAGCGTGGTCAGCGCCAGTCAAAGCTATCTGGCCGGTGAGGGTGGGGCCGGTGGTGGTGGAGGAACCCTGCCTAAGCTGGGACCCGAAACGGTCCGGCCGGGGCTGTTCTATCGGCGCGGCAAGTACGTCAGCGAACTGTTGGAGAAATTTCTCGACTACAGCTACGACAGCGATGCGAACAATCGGGTAAGTTGGTTATGCCATTTGCACAGTGGTAGCGGTCACTACTTTGGTGCCACAAATTATGGTCTGCTTCCGGCATTGCGGATGGACAGAATGTCCCCTTTCCCTTTTCTCCCGTAAATTGATCGTAGTAGTTTTAATAATCCTTTTCCTCGCCCAGCAGCTTGTGTTCACTCGGTTGCGTGACATTTTCCTAACCAAGGAGCTAAGCATAAACGGTAGTGCCGACATCGCCACCGAAGAAATAGACGACATAATGTTGTTTTTTGGGGACAAACATGCTACTCATTAGCGAAAGAAAAAGAGTTTGGGGCGATAATGTATGCGCTATGATTAATTTTAACTGTAGCCGGGGCGGGTCAAACCCGGGGCACCAGAGTTTGAAGTGGGTCAAAATGAAAGAAGAGGGGGAGAACGTCGGTAAAAAAAAACCGGGTCATGCACAGTATATGTATCCGATTTTTTGTAGGGTATGTCCTGGAAATGGAGATTAACTTTACGTTCAAAAGAGGTGAAGAAACTTTGAGCTCGGCATGACCCAGTTCTTAGTGTTTCCTGTCAGTAGCCACTATTTGGCGCAATTTACTATGTAGCACAGCTGTCCCCCATTTGCAAAAGGAAAGTATAAAATTATGAAACTGTAATCGAGATATTTATCGAGATGTAATTTCACTGATAAATGGATAAACCCTACACCGGTCAAGTGCAGCGTAAGTGCTGCTGTGCGTGATGTCCCGTGTGTGCTGGGTAAATGTTTTTACCACCATCGAAGGTCACCCCCACTAACTGATCCTCTTCAATATTTAATCGACCCTATATGTCGCATTCATGAGGAAATCATGGAATGGAATGAAAAACATGCCATGCTTGTTCCACATGGCAAAAGGAGCACTAAGTCCGTGGGCTAAGCGTTGCAGCAAAAGAAGGGTACCTTCGGTTGTTTGGATGGTTCTCAGTGGTTACTAGGAGCAAATATTTGACATTGGTTACGCGTTGAATTTGCCTGCCGCGGAGGTCGTCGATGTTGTGTTGCATCCACATCGACGAACGAAAGGCATGTTGGTGTTGGTTCGGGTTGTTCCGGTTATGCCAATCAAGTTGTTCTTAATATTAGCTAGCATTGTGCGAAGAGTGGAAATGGGGAGGGTAAAGTGCATTAGTCTACTTTTTGTATTACTCAAAAAATAAGCTCGTTGACGTGGCGAGGATCAATAATAGGAAGAAAGGAACCCTTACGCCCTACCTGGAACGCCAATTCCTTAGGCATTTTATTATCTGGATCATTAATCTCTCGGCTGTAACCTTTTATGCTTGCCTCTAAGTGCACCGTCTAGTACCTTTGCCTGTTACGTGTCGTTCTTCATTTTTGTTGCTGCACCCTGATATCCTTGAACACGAATATGCAAATGTCGCCACACGAACCGCACCCCCCACAAAACCATTCGCACTTGCACACACACACACACGCACGCTCATAGACCTTTTGGAGGCATTGGTTCCCTCTCGCCTAAAGTTTCCTGATTGATTACCATCGGTCGTTTCAGCTAAACAACACGCTCAATTTCACCCTGGCAGGCTACGACTTGTCTGGCCATTTGCGACAGTTTCGCGAAATGCGCTTTGCCGATCTGAACCTTTGCGAACGGTACGACGTCAGCCAGGAGCAGCGGATACGCTTCGGACAAAACTATTACCGCAAATGTGCACTCAACGTTAACCGACTTGTTGAGGACTTCCGGGCAGTCGAGTTTCTGTCGCTTTACGTGAGCTACTACGAGCAACGGGTGCGGCTGATGCGTTCGGTCCCCATACTGATCGAGAATGCGTTTACGCAGAACACTGACCCAGAACCGGATCGATGGCAACTGGTGAAACGGTTTCTGCTCGTAGACACCGTGTCTGGGCTGAATGAACTTCACAAACCGAAGCTGTATGGAGAGATTGATGTAAAGAATCAATTCTTCTTTTTACGCTACGCGAAGAAGATTGAGCTCGAGTTTAAGCTACATCCGGACCATGGCAAACACCCAAACCGCATCTCCATACCGCTGGTGCGAATGGAATATGCACTACTCAACACATCTGTGGCCCTTCCGGGTAGTACGGTTGAGTTTGAGTTTCGAGTTACGTTCACCAAGGCATACAGTTACGCTTCTTTGCTGGAGGTACCTGAAGTCGTCTCCCAATGGACTTGGAATACTTACAGTAACCTGTTGAGCGCATTTTTGTTTCCACAGATTCTGCTGCCAATATTCATACTGCTCGCGTTTTCAATGAGCGTCTTTCAATCGTATTGCTACAAACTGCGCCAAAGTAAGCAATACTACGATATGGAGATCTTTTGGAACTTCTTCGTCTATCTGGGCTCGTACCTCGGAACGGCATTCCTGATCGTGCTGGGAGTTATTGTGCTGCATGCACTTTTCACCTACAAAACGCAAAGTACGGTACATTTGCTACTTCCGCTCGAGGTTCAGAATCTGGTGGAGGTGTTCATCTACGTTGGATTTGCTTTAAAGGTGTGATAGAGTTGAAGATTACTGGTGCAATACTAACGTTTCTTATCCTTCAGCTCATAAAGTTGATGCGTGTGTTTTTCTACATGGCCAACGTGGACATCTTCTTCATTGATTGGGAGAGGCCTAAGATATTCGACATCAGCACGATGGGGCAGCGGTTGCACCAGCTAGACACACCATCCATTGCATCGAGCACGAATGTGAGTTGGATGGGATCTATGGGAATGTTCTAGCTAATTCACTACTTTCGGTGCACGTAATGAGTTGGCTTGTTGTTCGCTTGGTGGTCACTCGTAGAATGATTTTATTTCTAATATAAAATATAATTCTAATCCTATATCTAATGTAGTAGTGCAATCGTTTGCTATTGTTAGTGTTAGTGAGTGAAAGAGTGCTACACGTTACGCGCGATGCGTTCTGTATGTGTTTGCTATGCGTAACGCGTTTTAAGAAGCGGTTACACGTTGTGTCACCACAGATCCATCCTATTCGTCTTACTATTAACAACATGACCCACACTTGCCCTTCTTTTAGACCAAACCCAGCTCGCATGATAGTGTATCGGCGTGGCGGAACTACTTCATCGCCAACGAATGGCAGGAGCTGGCAACGAAGCGCAAGATATCCATGTTTGCCCATATCGTCCTGCTGGCGCTTGCATTTGTGATATTAGGCTTCGAAAATTGGGCTTCCAATGCGTTCGATTTGCATCTGCATCGAAACGGCGAACATCTAGGCGAGCGGGACAAAATGCTCCTGATCGCGGTTGGCATACTAATCTACACGGCCGTGTACGTTGCCCAACGGTTGTACAATTTTCTAATACACGATCGTTTCATCGAAAATGCCATCCAACAGTTTATCGATGTGGCGTCGATTGCAAACATTTCCGTGTTCATACTGAGCATGGAATCGTATGGATACTACATCCACGGCCGATCCCCACACGGGTTCTCCGATACCGACATGTGCTCGATGATAATGCAGTTCAAGCGCGAGGAAGACAATCTGTGCGGCAATCGTGGCCTCCTGCCCGGATCCGAACAACAGACGTACTCCATTCTGGTGCCAAAGAATCTGCGCCTGTTTTACGACAAGCTGATTACGCCGTTACGAAACTCGTCCTCGCTCGGGCCGCATCAGCATCTGAATCGGCCGCAGCTGATCGGGAGCGCCAAGATGAGCGCTAGCGAAGTGTTTACCAGCCCGGGCGGCGGCCGGCTCGAGTACAACTTTGAGCGGACCATACTGACGTACTACAATGTGAATCGTTTCTTTGCCGCATTTGTCGATCATGTATGTAAATGCAAAGAATACGCAAGAACTGGTTCTTATTGACATGTTGGTGTTTGTTTTCCAGGCTCTCAAGGATCTTGACTATATTATCCAAGAGCGCACGATTCTGGAGAATATCTTAAATTGCGAATTCCAGAACTACATTACAGAAAGTAAGTTAAAAGAGTCACCATTCGGAAATAGCACAACTCAATTTCCTTTTTCTATCGTTCGCCAACAGACAAAGGTGTTTTCTACATCGACAACGGACACTCATTCGACCAAATTCTGTTCAACGGCAATGAGAGCATTTTCCTCCAGGTTGAGTTGTTGCTGTTTTGTTGTGTCGTGCTGCTGACTGGGAACTATTTGCTGGGCATCGTGGTGATCGGGATCGTTTACAAGTGTTTCGAGGTGGTTATGAACTATGTGCTTAAGAATAATCTAGCCAAGAAAACGCTGATCGATAAACGCTTTTTGATATAAAATAGGGCACATTGAAGTTTCTTAGCAGAACAACAATAAAGATATGCATTAGTGATTTTACAAAATGAAATATATTCTAGTAATTTTCCCGTTTGTTTGCACTATGGATTGAAAAAACGGCTAATTTGAATTACAATCATTCAAATCGACTGATGGTTGTATTTTTGACGTGCAGATGGCGCTGTGCGCTTAAATGTCATCCACTGCTGCCTGCTGTCAAGTCGTCAATGGCAGGGATTTGTTATGATAGCTGGCGTACATTTTGCGGCATCGTTGGTTTGCGGCAATTTTTGCTAAAATTAAAAGCCCCGAAAAATGTCTTCTCAAATTCAATCCGTTCATACACCATCGGTATCGTTGAGTAAATACAGGGACCAACATTTCAAGGTAAGACTCGCTCGCGGCAAGGAACCGTCGCACGTGCTTACACAGTCGCTTGAGCAATCTCACTTGCAATTGGTGCAATTGTTTATCGTTTCCTTTACCGCGCTTTTAGGGCTCCCGGCATGAACAGGAAAAACTCCTGCGCGTTTCCTCCACCCTGTACGTGGGCAATCTTTCGTTCTACACCACGGAGGAGCAGATCCACGAGCTGTTTTCGCGCTGCGGTGATGTGCGGCGCATCATTATGGGCTGGACAAATTCAAGAAGACACCGTGCGGCTTCTGCTTCGTCGAGTATTATTCACGGCTAGACGCGGAAAGTGCGATGCGATACATCAACGGTACGCGGTTGGACGATCGAATCGTGCGCGTCGATTGGGACGCCGGTTTCATCGAGGGCCGACAGTACGGACGGGGCAAGACGGGTGGCCAGGTGCGTGACGAGTACCGGCAGGATCATGACCTGGGCCGGGGCGGTTACGGCAAGATGGTCCAGATGGGACAGCTGGGTGCACCGTCCATGCGCGAGTAGAGCACGTGTCAATCGGCCAACGGTACAGCCGGTGCTAGGACGATAAGGTTGTATTGTAAATTCTCATAAGCGTACTATATTTAAGTAAACGAAATCATTTTCTACAACCGGAGCTGGCAGTGTGTGCTTTACAGTTCTGTCTTGGCGGGTGACAGTGATGGTCCTTTTTTCGGTTTCGATTTGCTTTTTTTCTTCGGCTTGGCCAGTTCCGTCTGTTGTGCTCCCTCCCGGTACGGGTTCACGTACTCTGGCGTTCGCTGGTCCTCGTTAATTTCTTGATTGAGCAGCCCGAGCAGTTCGATGGATTTCTCGTCCAATATTTTCACGAACGTTTTCGTGTAGTTCAGCGCATCCGTCATGAGGGTGCGCCATTCGGAAACGCCCTTCAGTATGCGATAGGACATGTCCGGGAAGTGTAATACCATCTCGCCGAACAGGCAGGTGTTTTCGAGAAACTGTGCCAGCGCATTGATCAGTTCCTGAAGTTTGGGAAATTCCGATTCGGCAGTAATTTGGTTGCCCCTCAGTTTGCCTCCTTCCTCGCGGATTATCTGAAATGCGGTGTGAGTAAAGCGGTTAGCATGAGTTTTTGAACACGATGAGCTGAATACACGTACCCGTAGGATTTCATCGATTCCTAGCTTCATGAGTTTGTAGCGTTTGCTGTAATCTTCGATCGATTGTAGATGGTTCACCAGTAGCTTATGTTCCTCCCGCTTCCGTACGAATATGTTCGCGTCTGCAATGAAGCTAGTTAAGGAAAAAAAAACTCCAATTGTTCGCACAACGATAAGCCAAATTAGATAGATAACCGCCGTGGCCGGAAAAAAACACTGACGTGTCCTTTTCGTGTAACGAAGAAACGTACACTGCTTTCAGCCAACAATCATCTCATTGAAAAGGATACAAACTTTCTCGTTGATTATTTTACCCAGATCGAGCTCCGGTACTTTCTCAACGTCTTTCGCAAGCACCGGTTGTGGAAAAGTGTTTTTCTCCAGTCCGGAAAACTCGGCAAAGGTTGAGGTTAGGAAGAGTATGAATAAACAATCCACCGAGGAGTACGTTTTCCGAGACATTCTGTGAAAGTAATTGGACGATGTTTGGCTTCACTTTTTAAACCCTAACGATGGTGATGATACGATAATTTAGGAGTTTTTTTTTCTTTGCTGCTGCTGCACTGTTTATGATCGTGCCGTGGACCGTGTTGCTTTCAAACTGCTTTTGAGGTAAACAAAGCACAAAGGGGGACTTGCACGGACAAGGTAAAGGACATCGTTGTAAATAAACACGTTGCAATTATTTTTTAAGTATTGATGTAGGGGTGGTATTTGAATGCACCTCGAATCATTGGATTATGCGTAAATTAAACACATATTTTTTGATAATCTTCATGATGTTTATTTGCCAGTTTTGTTGAATTCTATTTTTCCAATTGGATTTTTGTATGACAGCGCCATCTAGTGCAAACAAATGAGTTATAGCACACGTGGGACGCGCAATATGGTCCATGCGGATGTATCGGATGGCCAGAAAAAGTGTTTAAATATTCATGTTTTATGCTGCGATCAACAATAACTGTTCCCATCCGATCCATGTCGCCAGGAAAGATTATACTGTTGTGTGGCAAAATAATTACAAACTAGTTTGTGTAAGGTTTGTTCAATTCGTTACACAAAGAAGAGGATCAACAAATCGTAATGTAACAAAAATCATCAAAAATTTCGCATCACTACAACCAATAAACCTATAAGGCACACACTTTCAGTGAGCTTTATTTTTGCAGTAGAATGAACACAAAACCCAAAACTCAAACATCACTGATCTACCCCAAGCGTCGATCGTGCATGCATGATCGGTACGCTGTCGTCAAATTGTTTGATTAGGATCTCCCGTAAAGATCCCGTCCGACAACGGGACCCAGCCCTTTTTCCCTTTTGCTGGACCCAACGTGTATGTGTGTGTGTGTGTGTGTGTGTGTGTGTGTGTGTGTGTGTTCATCGATTGACCAAAAGGCGTTACATTCAAATGCGAACGGTGAAGGTGTGAAAGGTGGCAGCCAATGATTAATGACACCGCGTGATAATTAATGATGTGATTTTATTGGGAATCTTTTCCAATTGCGCCGGGTTTGGGATGGGTGGGTGGTATTTACTTGAAGGAACCGAGCACGGCTGGAGGGAGCATTTAAAGGGAGGAAAGGAAAAATGCTTCAAACCCTGGTAGATTTGATGTTCAAGCTCTGTTCTCCTTACGCTTTCGATCCATCGATAACGATCGACGGGCACAGGGCAATAGGTGTCGTCTCTATTGTTCACCAGCAAACGGTACGGACAACGGGCGAACGCAAACGCAAATAAAGGTGTGAAAGACTTTCGTTTTTTTCCATATTGTTTCATGTTTACATATTGTTTTGTTTATTTCTTGCTCTAGCCTTTCCACGTTCACTTTCCCACACAGTTCCTCGAATCAAACGAAGGTTGTATATAAATATTACATATGTGTTTTTTTTGTTTTATTATTTTCTTGTCCTTTTTTTTGTTTGTTTGCTGTTTTCCTCTGTTGTCTGTTGCTTTAATGTTCATATTTGTTTTAAAAGTATCTTTACTTTTCTTCTAACTTTTTATTTCCCATTTCCCCCTTTCATCCTGCCTACATATTTACCCCTTATGCATTTTCCGTTTCTTGCTTAACTTGCGCAACTTTTTTAACTAGTTTTTTGTCCATCATCATCTTTTGTTCGCTTTTTCGCGCGAGCGATCGATACAATTGCTTCATTCTTCGTTACGGGCTTGTTTTTTTGTTGTGTTTCGTAATTGGTGTAACATATAATTTAAACAAAAAACATTTAAACCATATTACTATCGATTGCCCATTTTGATTGGCTTTGCTTTTACACTCCTAATGGAGTTTTGAAACACACACACACACATACAAACAAGGGGTTCTCTCATAGGCCGGCTCGTGGCCGTCCCTGCAAGAAGATCAATAACGTTACTAATATTATTATGGACGCTCCATCGTGGGTAGAGGTTCTGGATGAGCTGGCCGGGGGGATTTTGTCATGTTTGTTCACTACAAGTTACCAGTTTAAAAAAAAACAACCAAACGATCAACGCACAATTAAATTAACTAAACTATTTTGATTCTGCTATCTGTTCACGCTCTTACTATACTACTTTTAGCGTAGTACCTACACCCACTCTTAGACCCCCCCTTCGCCTCTTCTCCCCTTGCTTAACACTACAGATGTGTCCCTCTTTCCCCGTGCCGGGGCTCCCTCTGCAGATCTTCGCTCGCGGAAGAACGTTTCTGTATTTGTAGTTGATTACACATATATGTACATTGACCGGTTCGGGTTTTTTGCATTATTACCACAAAGATAGTGGTGGTGATGATGATGATAATAATGATGATGATGATAATGATAATGGTGGTGTTGGTGAACCTAAAACATAGTTTGTGTATGCTACATTCTAAACCAAACCGTTGCCGAATTCTCAACAGCACAGAACAAAACGGCAAAGCCTACCTAGGCCAGCAGCATAAAGAGCAAGCCCTAACTCTTCACTCTTCAAATCGCAACATTGTGACAGGGGGGGGGGGGGATTGGAAATTGATTGGATGGGGGGTTTCTTGTTGCAGTCCAAGCTAACAGAACGAATGTGTTCTCTACAGACACACACACACACATTCACACGCATACATACACACGCACTCTATGTACAGCGTGGCACTAAAGCACTAAACTGAACAGGACTCGAGCACAGACACTAAGAGAGGACAGTTGTGGAACTACTTCCATTAAAAAAGGGTGTGGGGGAACCATTATGGACGGTCAACAGTTTTGTTGTTGTGATTTGTAACATCACGCACAGCTAGCTTGGGACTTTATTGGGAGGGACCTCTTAGCTTCTCGAGGGACCTCTTAGGATCGCTTTAGTGATTCTTTTTTTTTTGTTTGCTCTTGTTGGAGAAAAGAGAATGAGCGACTGAACTGTGGCTCTATCCGAATTCTTTGCCCTGCTGTTAAAATTCCATTTGCGTAGAGTTTTGCGGTGTTTGCAGAAATGCCACAGTTTATTCACGTTTAATTCTATATTGCAATATCAGTTTGTTTTTTTGTTTAAATCAGCGCGCACCATTAGCTCTGTCCCTTCTTGTTAATTACACTCACACACACAGTACGATACATGTATATAGACTATAGATAATTCGATAAGTTTGTTTGCTTTCCAAAAAAACCTTAACCGAACAACCGACGCGAGCCTACGAACTCCTGAACTCTGCGCCCTGTCACTCCGCTTCTGAGTGCTGGGCGTGTGGCCACCGCGGGCACTACACAACATTGCACAAGGGTGTGTTTTTTTTTTAAGTTTGGACGAAACATAATTTAGCGTGTACAAGCGAGCGAGCTCAAGATTTCTAAAACTAAAACGAACAAACTAGCTCGAAATGAAGACTGCTCGCTATAAAAAAAAAATAGGATTTTAACCGAACGACACCTTGCGTGCGTTTACCTTGGCTAACATTCTCTTGGAGAATACCGAGTACCGTGACGCCGAGGGAGAGTGTCCGAGTTCGTTCACATCGTTGCTTACGCCGCCTCCTCGTCCACGACGGACACGTTCGTGTCGTCCTGGTGCCGAAGCTGCTGCCCACTGCTACTGTCCGAATCTCCGGCCTGGTGATCCATATCCTCGATCAGCTGCAGACTGGCGGGCAGATGGTGGTTGACTCCCAGCCCGAGGATCATTTTGCGCGTATCGCCGACCGGCGCAGCATGATCGACGGCAGCCAGTGCTGCCAGCGTGCTGTCGAAGCTGCCGCTCACGTGGCCGCCCCCATCCTGGCTGGCGTCGATCGTCGCACCCTCGCTGTCCGGTGCTCCCGCACCTTCACGGTTCGATCCGGGGGCGGCGAGTGTGTCACCGGCGCTTGCAACACTGCGCGAGCTAGTAGCGCTGGCAGCACTGCCTGTGTGGCTGCCGCTACTACTATTGCTACTGCTGCTGCTGCTGCTGCTGCTGCTGCTGGTGGTGGTGGTGTTGCTGGCGGCTACAGTGGCCCCGATCGTACCGCCGCTGACAAAGTTGAGCGTGTTCTGGAACTGGGTGAACTGGCTGGTGCTGGCCATCAGCGAGGACAGTGCGGCAGCGGCCATATCCGAGCAGCAGCTGCTGTAGTACGAGCTGGACGAAGGGGATAGTGCCTGGGAGTTAGCGAGACCGAGGGCTTGCTGCTGCTGCTGCTGCTAGCTGGTGATCGTGCTGTTCGTGTAGCTGCTGCTGAGCCTGCAGATGGTGGGTAAGTTGCTGCTGATGGTGCTGCTGCTGTAGTTGCTGCTGCTGCTGGTGTGAGTGGGCTTGCTGGTGCTGCAGCTCTTCCAGATGGTGCTGCTGTTGTTGCTGCTGCTGCTGCTGCTGCTGCTGTTGCTGTTGCTGTTGCTGCTGCTGCTGATGTTGAAGGGTGGCGGCCGCCGCTACCGCGGTAGTGGACGCGCCTCCCATCATCAGTGAAGATCATGTCGTTGTCAGTTGGCGCCACACGGCCGTGTGTCACATCGAGGGAAGGTAGGGCCAGGAGAAACTACTGCCCGACAGCAGCATGTCACGGATGAGCGTTTCTATAGGCGTTTTGCCTACCAGTCGGACGAAGAACAGTTGCTCTATAACCTGGTAAGGGCGAGAGTAGATCGGTTACGGATCGGTGTAAGCAACGGAGCGACTGCTACAATCATTTGGCGCAAAGAGCGAATGAGCCGTACCTGGGAGGAGACCGTTCGGAGGGAGGGAAGACGTAACAGTAGCTTGCCAAACCGGGTCGGTTGGTTGGGATACTGGGACCGGCAATACTCCTCCAGCGCGCACTGGGACTTTTCCTGCAGCGACTCGATGTGTGCCACGTCCGACAGCCCACAAGCATCTGGAAGTAGGAGTAGGCGGAAGAAAGCAAAACACAATTAGTTCTAAATTCAATGAAATTAAAAGAAAAAGCTACAAGGGTACGCTTCAAGTAGGAGGGAGCCAAGGAGTTGAAGGGATTTGGGGCAGGTTAATGTAGATTAAATGAATTGTGTAAATAATAATAATAAAAAAATCATATCCACCTTTTTTTACACCCTGAGTTAACAGTGTTTGTTAGAAGGAAAGCAAAGTGTTCATTAATCGTGCAAATCGTGGTGCTTGTGCGCGTTTTTGGCATGTCTGGACGTTGAAGGATGTGTGTGTGTGTTTGGGTGTGTTTGTTAAAGCTTTGGTTAATACTGGTGAAGTGAACTTAAACCATTTTAAATGGGGGAAAAAAAAAGAAACTTAAAACATAGATTAGTGATAAGAAAGCATAAAGAAACTGAAGCCACGAAGCGTAAGAACAAAACGAACAAAAGTGTGTGTTGAAACTAGCTGGAAAAAAGAATAAAGGTGAAACTGATTAATGTGTGAAATGAGGAGAGTAACAAGAAAATAAAGAAACACAAAACAGATAGAAATGAAGAATGAAATGTACTGCGATAGAGATAGGTACTACTACCCCGTAAGTGCAGCCATCAAGTGTAGTCGCACACACTACCGTTGGTGCCATTAGCAGAGGCATAAATTACTTCCGACTACCGAGACTACTGAAGCACGAAGACTACTGAAAAACGCTACGCACATTGGAACATGACTTCAACGACACACACGCACACACACGCGTACACACTCGCGTAGAAGATGCTTCACTGGCGAAAATCCACTCGAGACAACGTCAGTGCCATCTTGTAATCTTGCCACATACCGGCAAGAGCACCAGGGAGCACCATAAAGATCCATAAATCACGGTACCGTTGACGCGTCATCATAGCTGTTGCATTCTTGCCGCGCGTCTGGAGGAATTGCCGACCATGGGAAGAAATTCCACTTTGGTGGAACGATGGGGACCAACGAAACACATTTTTCCCCCGAGCGAAGTTACGTTTTAATTGTGCTTTATATTGTCTGCTTTATGTCCTACCGATGTCTTGTGCCAAAAAGAAAACACATACCCCAATCTGCCAACTATTTGCTCCTTGTGCTTCCACCATATCACACCGAATCTCGGACTTCTCCCTGGCACCGGGAGTGGGCCCAGGCCACCAGCCCGGTCAATTGAACCGAGCTGCCTCGCTAATGCTCCGGAGGCATAAATACTAATAAAAAAACCCCCCGGGTACGGATTCCCCCGGAATGCGTTCGGTGGTCGCGTGCGCCCCGTCCCCCAAACGCAGCGCCGCTGCGTGACACCGCGCGACGGCTCCGGCTAATCCAGTAGCGCATAGGGTAATTAAAATTTATTCATCGCTGCGCACACGCACGCAAGGGGGACGTGTTCCGCCCGCGGTTGAAGTTTCGAACGAGTGGTGGGTGCCCGCTGACACCACCGCTACACCGCCGCTCGAGAAGGGTGTCCCGGCACTTGACTCCGTCGTTTCGTTGCTAATGGGTTAACCAATAGACTGCAGTCGCTCAAAAAGCTGCTGCTCCGATAACATCTGTTTGTCGTGGAGGGCTTTTTTTTCTATTCCGCTGTTGTTTTGTTTCTCGTTTCTCGTTCGCTCATGTCAAGCATCGTGCCATCGAGGACGCGATGGTAACGACGTTGATGATGAGACTGATGATGAGATTGCGATGATGAGCTGCGATGATGTGTGTGTGTGTGAGAACGGAAAGCATAACGGCTGGAGTTAGCGCTTACCGTTGCTGAAGGAATTTGCCTTTCGCTCACCTGTCTTGTGGTGACAGCTATGGAATGAACCGTAGAATGTCACTGTTTAATTGGATTTGATTGTATAGGGGGGGGGGGGGGGGGTTTTCACTCATGGTTTGACAAATTTTACCAGTAACGCTGGCACTGATTACTCAAAGTGTGTAACACATATGCGTTCGATCATCACCTTCCCAAAGGGTCACCGGGATACCGCTCTCTGGATGGAAAAGGTTAAGTAAGCGGTTGGGTTTGAAAAGTGTCAGATTTTGTTGCTCCTTGTCCCGTTTTGTCCTGCTGCGTAACAAAACGAGCGGCAGTATCAAATGCGCAAGCTACCGGTTACGCAACCCGGGTGGGGGGGTCTGGCATGGAAGCTAGAACGATCGACGCACGATCGACACGGATGCAGGGTGGGTGTGATGAAATTCAATTAAACTGCCTTCAATTTGAAGAAGGCCTAGAATGCGACAGTATCACACACACACACACATGTATGTATAGCGGCGGGTGCCATCCCGCGCCACCGTTCGTAGGAAAGTGCTCGATGGCGATGATCTACGCTCTATTTCGCTACGGCAATGAGCAAGGGAGTGCCAACGCGGGCGACCAAATTAAAGACAATAATCTTTATTTTCCATCATGCTCGAGGAGCTCTGCCGCCAGGAAGGGGGTATTGTTCTTATAGTGGCTTGTGCGTTTGGGTTTTGCAGCAACCGTCTTTGGGTTGGGATGCAGCGGCAACCCTCTCTGTGCTTGTGACCAAGCTTGACATTCTTCACTCCATTCGGACCAATTAGCGCAAATTGCTACTGATTACGAACACTTTATGTAGGTCGATTGACAACCGAACGGCCGGCAGCAGCATCATCATCATCATCGCCGGAAGGGTGTAGCAGCAGATGCTTATGTTGCTACCGATGTCCAACCAGTGTCCAACTCGGCGGAATGAGTGGAATTGATTTTTTCCAAGTGCATTTTCCCGACCTAGCTTTTGCGCGCTGGGCGAGATTGTAATTTAAAACGAAAGGTAGTTTGTGTATGAACAATCTTATCTTATAGAGATAGAGCTTACGACGAACCAAGATGCCCGAAACTGGAAACTATCGTCTTACTGCCCCTTAAAAACCCCCCATTCCCCGAACGGGACGAACAAACTGCCGAAGAAAACCGCCTTTCGCCTTTGTCCAGCCAACATCTTAATGATGTGTTGTAACTCGATACCGTGCCAGACCGTGGTTCCCAACTCCCGCACCGGCCACAGACGTTCTTCGTCCTTTTGTGCGCCATTTTTAATGAGCAGCATTTCTGTTAGCAAAAAACCGGGCGCATTTGCTTGCGGAAAGTATTAAAAAAGTTGCACCACAATGCACGCACGCACGCAAAAAAAACTGCTGAGCAAATGCAAATTTTCGTACAAAATTATCTTTTTTGTGTGTGTGTGCAATGTCGCTTAAGGCGCAGTACCGTTGGTGGGCGACCGTTCGGTAGCAAGACATCAAAGAGATTTCATGCCGTCGGATTAGACGATCCATTAGCTGTGTGCGGGCCGGGAAAATAATCCTATGATGATGAATTTTCACTCCTCAGCCTCACACCCCAAATGGCTCAGATGGTTGGAGCCAATTGGGACGGGTGGAGGGAGAATTTAAGCCGTCCAAATTGCCATTCTTTACCATGCATGATCAGCAATGTGCAACCGATGGGAGAAGGGTGTCTCTCATCATAAATTAGCCAAACTCACACCGCTCCTCGAAGCGATTCTCGATCGATGCTCCACTTCCAAGACACGGAGCACGATTAACTGTGATCTATGCTTGCCGGGGAACAAGTGTTTGTTAACCAGCGTGTCAGCGAGGGAGTGTATTTATTATGCTTTTATTACTACCACTTTCACCACGCAGCGCCGCCACGATGGGATGCGGGAGCACATGTTCGATCGCGTCTCTTTGAACAAACCCCTGTCTCCCGGGCTACTAGATGCACGCGTGACGTTTCAGCGCGATGCGTATGACACGTGGTGGCGGTATCGTGGAGTGGTGTGAACATTGCGCCGTGTCTGGGGCGCTTTCCCATTCCCCGCGTGCGCCTTAATGATGGTAAATTAAGCGCAATGCACTGATGCGCGTCGTTCTTTATGCGTCGTTCTGCATAAGAATGCAAGGGAACGGCTTGTACGGCCTGTTGTTGCCTTGAGCGTGAGGAGCCTGTCTTGAGGAGCTGCAGCATTCGTGCATGGGAAAATGCGCCCTGGCTCAGAAGAATAAGAGTGTGGCCACCGTCGCGCATGAGGGTGTCATCGAATGTAATGGTTTAAATTAATGCCATTAGATATGTTTCGTGTAATTGAAGAAGGCTTGCATGAGGGGAGTGGACCGGCATGGAGCTCCCATCGTACTAATAACGCTTGGAAGCACTAATAAATCGTCCCCACTCTTTGAATGGGGGGGGGGGGGGGGAAGCGACGCCTGCAAACAAAGGGTGGGAGAGAAAAGTCGTGAAAGCGCGTAATAAATAAGCTACTAATTTCGATTAGTCAGTGTCACGTTAGTAAACGCCTGCGGTTATGCAAATGCAATGCGCATTTCCCGCCCGTTTAGTGCCCCACTGGCGAGTGACATCGATCACTAACGCAATGCCGACAAACTGTTTGCCAATTTGGGTCGATATTTTATCGCTGAATTGATACTGATTGAAGCTGAGGCTGAAGGCTGGTGAGGCATCTTTCGATGCTGCTTCGCCGTTCGATGCTTAATTTATAATTAATTTCCCGCCTCCGATGCTGCACCCAGGCGCCATTTTGTGCCGGCAATATTAATTCCCTGTGCAAACAAACCGACCCATTCCACCCAACCCCATTCCCACTCCTCAGGGGGAGGAGAGAAAGAAGGAATGCACTTGCCATAATTGGCAAAAAGGTTGGCCTCCCCACACAGAGGCTTCGTGATGGCTTCGAGGGGAGGGCATCCTGTGTGTTTGTGTGCGATTGTGGTAGGTATTTGTCAGTGTACAGGCACGCGTGCGCGCCCAGACTCAGCTCCGAAGGTTTTCCAAAAACGGGGGAGAAGAAAAAAAAACGGACACCAAAATCTCACGCCACGCCAAACTGGCCAAAAGTAAATCTTTGTGCCGGGCCGGTCCCGCCCGATGCACATTTATCCATCAATTAATCATCAATCGATAAACGTTGCGTGTGCGTGTGTGTGTATTCATTCGCCTGGCGGACTTGGTCTCGGGGTCCACCTTTTGAATATACTCTTTTTTGTGCTGTTCCTGCTTTGGGTGTTTGTTGCCGATGTTGGTTGCGGTTGGCTGAATCAACCAATAAAAGATAGCGCACTTTATTAAATTTCATTGGCTTGATGGGTTGACGGCGGGAGCCCTCTCGGGGTGGAAGGATGCTGCTGCGATTCTTCGTCCGCTTTTCTGCTGCCTTCGGGACGAAGTGGTCCTCTCCCCCCCCCCATTCCAAGCCAATGCCGCTTGCTCTGTGTGTTCGATGATCGTAAAAACAAATATTTGAAATGTTTTACTGTTTTCCCTGTAAGTCCGCTGATTGCACAACTGCCAGTTGTAAATGCTGTTTGTGGAGATGCTTTCCCAGCTCATCGCCGGGGCTGGAAGCGTGTGGGGCGAGAAAATCGCATTCCTCTGCTCGGAACCGTCCTGGCATCCACAAGTGCAGCGTAAGTCAGTCTTGGAAATGTTGAATGCTACGAAGAAACGAGTCCCGCCAGCCCGTATCTTTGCCGCAAGTTGTGAAGCGAACTTCTCTATTGTTGAAAGTTGTAACTTCAAGTGCCTTGGCGGTGTAAAACTCCCCTTGCTCAAGAAATGTACCTTTTTTATCAGCTGCTACTGTGATGCATAGGCTATCTCTAACCTAAACTTCAAGACAGCTGTCAGCTTCGTTTCCTTTACAGGGAGCTCCCGACCACCCCGGTACAACAGCGCAACGTTGGGCTACTTCGATTTTATTTGTCCAAAAACCATACACACAAACGGAGCCCGCCGAAAGCGCCACGCGTTTGGCAAGGAATGTCCAAACGTTGTTCCCGACCCGGGATGGGCGTTTCCACTTGGAGTTGCATCTTCCTGTTTTCCGGTGCGCCCCGGTGCGGATGGTGGCACTGTTGCGACGGTTGCGCCATGTAAGGCGAGGTGGGGTTGAGAGGACACCCTGCCACGGCCGTTGGTAAACATTGTGATTGTGAACGCCCTCTCGGTGTTTGCTGATGGTGCATGGTGGCGTCGTTAACCTTCCCGGCCGGGAGGGGCGGCAAACCAGACGGCCATAATACTCCAACGGAATTTCCCTGACACATTTCCTAACCTCCGCCTCGGCTCGGTCTACTCTTCCGCGGCACACGCACCTTGGGAGGATTGTTTGTTTCTTCTCTGTTTTTTTTTTCGGGAGGACCTGTACTCTCTCTCTCTCTCTCTCTCTCTCTCTCTCTCTCTGAGTGTCGATTCATGTATTCCGCCCGCATTGGAACACGGGGGCCGGATTGTACAAGGGCCACAAGATTCCCATCAGTGATATATGGCCGTTCATTACAACGTAAACCGTACCTGGTTATTGCTGTTTTTATGGACCGTTTCTCTACTATTACTACTGCAAAGAGCGGATAAGCAGACAGGAGAAGGCAGCGAGTCACAGATGCGCTATTTGTTGGTTAAATTGTCAAACAAGTGCAGAGTGGTGTAATAATGTTTCTTTACTCCTGTATCTTAGCAAGGAACAAAGGTTCAAGTTGGCATCGTTCTTTAATTCCTCTGTCATCACTTTCGTTTTTAAGAGTTGCTTGTGACTCCTTTAACATTTTACAAAACAAACGCTTCTACAAACGGGTAAAGCGCGTCTTAATCAATCGGAAGACCCCGTGTCGAGACGGAGGAGAGGGCCGGAGGAGAGTGACTTTGAAAAGATTAATTTTCCTCACTCGAGCAACGCCCTTGAAAATGTTGATTATTTTCTTCAGCAACTCCTGAGCCCAGAACGATAGAACAACAAACAAACTCCCAACCGTCTGCCACAAGAATGTTAGGCCACCTAGTTCTTTTTTTTTTTAAATAATAAATTACTCAATAACTAAGCCGCTCAACAAATTGATGACTGCTGGGCCTGGGGTGCGTGTCGCTGCCAGGAAGTCTCAGTCGTTTTACCACAAAAAAGGGGTACATACAGACACCGCATATACACAAGAGAGTGAAGCCAATCCCCCCCCCCCCCCCCGCACTAGCAGAATGATGATTTTGATTTTTTAATCTGCAACGACCACCCGCGGTCTGTGAGGTATTGTGTCACCCAAATGTTGAAACGTACGAGCGTAAACTACGGCGGGGGAAGCACCTTTATCCATCAACTTTTATCCGCTTTTATCTACGGCGCCAGCAATTGTGCGGCACTGTGCATTAAACCAAAAGCTGTAACGCATCAACAACAATGGGGCGCCTCGGCCGTGGTCGCGAACGATGGGATGCAAGTAGTCGTGCATTATGTGAGGACAGGAGGAAATAAATAAAAAACATAACAGGAGGTTCGCGATATCGCTTTGATGTTGGTCTGTCGATACAAATGGTACAAAAACCGTTACGGGGCCATTAGCGCGAATGGTACGCTTGGCAGTTGGTTCATCAGCATGATCAAACGTCAAATGGTTGGTTAGTCAACCAGCGTCACGGCGCTGACTAGAATGAGCCTTTAATTCCCCCTAGTGTTGTCTGATTTTTTTTTCCTGTGTTCCTCTTTGAAAGAAAGGAATCCTTCAGCAGGTGCAATAGTGCAGCTCCAGAAAAGGAGTAGTGTTTAGAAGACAATTTTCACGTCATTTCCCTTTCTGCGCGTTCTGCAACCATATTGGGGTGAAAAAAAAATGGGTAATTTTCACGTTCAAAGTGCAGTTTCGTTCAGTACTTTCGCGCTAACCACACAGAACACGCAAACACGTGTCGGTGTGGGGGAAAAAGGTCATGTCATGTGTTGAAAACACGCGTGCAGCAAATGGAAAACTCCGCGCTCGGCAAGGAAGGATGCATTTTTTATGAAGCCAGCAAGTGTGTTTCGTTGTTAGCCGGGACCACTTGGCGGGGGCTTTGTTTCCTTGTGTGACGTTTGACATTTTATCACGGGATTGCGGTTTAGCTTTGCGGGGGAGGCTAAATTGGTGAGATATTTATTCATGTGATTAGTCTTGTGGCCGATCAGACACTGCTGCGTTAGTTCCGGGCAAGTATGACACTCATAACTCGACCGTGTGTGATGAGCTGACAGGCTGATAACGTCAGTGTAATGGCGCGCATGTAAGCTCTAGCACAGTTCATTGTTATTTATAGCGTTCTATTAATCTGTTTACGCTATTATTCTGCTTTTCCCCTTTTTAAGTGAGAATCTTTAAGTGAGAAAAACTGTTGGTAGAGAGTACAAGTTGATACTAGAACACGTTTGCAGGAAGACAAACCTTCCTCCAGTAGTGTGTAAGTCAACAGAATGTTGCTGAGACGAGAGCTATGGACCATTTCTCTTACACTACATCCTTCTGCTTTATGTCGTCCTAGAAGTTGCAAACTTCCATTAGACAACCCGTCCACACCGACACCCCGACACAACGGGACGCGCTCACCCATTTGCTGTACTTTGTCAACATGGATCGATGAGTTTTTCATCAGCCCAATCTGCCAGATGTGCAATCATCTCTCTGCTCGCCTTAATTACGCTGCATCGCTGCGAGAGTGTCACCGTAGCCCAGTACACCATCGGTTCGGCTCAAGTACGGCACACATTACCTTTTTCCTGCCCCAAAAGTCACGCACGTCCTTCTCACCAGTGGCGATGGCATCTGAACTGCTCTGAAGTGTCTGCCGTTTGTCTGGCACATCTCACAGCAAAATCTTCAACCCCCCCGGACGAATATGTTTGCCGTGCCTAACCCGAGCAAAACGGCACTAAACGGTGCGTACAGCCACTTAGCTCATCATCGTCATCATCTTTGGGTGTGTGTGTGGGTATGTCAAGGGGGATGAACTCGCCACCACACTACCCCACCGCTTCCAGGCAGTGGTTGACACCAAAAGCTGATGCTCGTAGGAGATAATGCTCTTCCGTAGGCTACACCGCAGTTTAAGACGGGTCGGGCAGTGGCAAATCCACTAAACCGACACAGTTTAATGGCATCCGCAGCATCGTGCCCCAAAATTTGGCCCAATGGCAAAAGGAATCATAACGAAGGTGACACTCTTTCACACCACACACAGAGAGCATCCCTTTTGGCGTGTGGGGCGTGTAAAGTCGTAAAACAATAATTTTAATCACGGGCAAATTGCTAATCATAATGATGGTAATCGGGCGTAAAACATGTGTCTACAAACAGGCCTTCTCCACTATCTATGCATGTGTGACGATACTGTGTGTGTGTGTGCGTGTGTGAGTATGTACGTGCCAAGACGTGTTCCTCTGTGCATTGTGTCCTTTGCAAGTTACATGTTTGAAAAGAATCTCATAAAACGTGCTCAAGTTGCTTGTTCTGCCGCACGGAACGGAGCCCTCGGAGGAGGGGTGGTTGGGCTGTTGGGTGCACAACAACCCAGTGGGAGATACGACTCATGATGGCCTGCCTGGAGGTTGACAAAACAATTAAAATCAAATTAAAATATTTAATTAGTTGGCTGTGGTTTCCAAACAACCACCACCACCACCTAGCCTGTTTGGTTTGGTGCGCAAGGTTTGATAGCGCAAAAAGAGCGCAACATTTCGTACCCACACACACACACACACACACACACACAGATACACTAGAAGAACGTAGTGATAGTATCAGCTGTCAAGGGGTGACAGTTGGTGAATTTTTCTGCGATAGTGTGGAAAAGGGATTCGCTTCTCGCAGGAGCGCACAAGAAAGGACTTTTAACTTGCACCGTTTGTGCGGGGAAACGTGAACTGTTAGCACCTGTCACCTGGAAATGGGAACGATAGCGTACGACGACTGTTTGCACTGCTGGGAAGGGGCTTTTTTCTCTCTCCTTTTCTCGCCTCCACTCCCAATTCCGCACGTGTGCCATCTTTTGTTAATTTCAAACACTTTTTCAATGTTCAGCTTCCTGTTATTTCCTGTCACCGGTCACAATAGGAACATGGCAGTTCTCAGCCCTTTTGCAGGCAGTGTGCCATTCCGATACGTTTAATCGACCGTAATGCGTCCGATACCGAGAGAGAGAGAGAGAGAGAGAGAGAGAGAGAGAGAGAGAGAGAGAGAGAGGAAGAGAGAACGAGTGGTACACTTTGGTCGTTTGCAGTTTCGTAAGTCGACCGGTGGATCGTTGAAACTTTCGTCGCTTATCTTACACGCAAAAGGCTTTCCAGGTTAGTGCATTTGGAAAGGACTCTGTTGTGGTTTGTTGAAAAATCGCTTTTCCCTTCCTGCGCTCCCAAAATTGGTAGAAGCATTTTACTTTCCACTGCTGTTATAATTTAAAAACAGGTAAGGAGGTAAGTGTTATCGTACTCGTTACTGTGGAGGGAAAACGGCTGAAAGCTACACATACATAACACCAACTGGCAGCAATTGACTGTATCATTTGATAGCAGTAGACAGCATACCCAATGGAAATCGCGTAAAAAAAGCTACTCCTTTACGAGCTGATTGGATGGCGGGATGGATCAACTTCCGCGTCCCCATGCATCTACTGCCATTAGTCATTGTCGAACGTGTTTATATATGTTTCTTGATGACCAAAAAAAAAAAAGGAAAAATCCGATTTGCTTGTCCTTGCATAACAAAAACAGCACACCAAATCTCTAATCTAACAACCGGTGGTACGAATTATATTGTGCTGGAGTACATTGCCACCCAGCGGGATCGATGATGCTCTTTAGGTTGTGTGCTGTAAAAATGTCGCGATAGAGATAACGAAACAAAACAAAACAAATACAGTATCACAAAAAGGAGAAGGCAAACAGTGTCGCGCGACACACGGCAAGCACTGTGTAAATATGGGTAGCACACACACACTCACAAAAAAAAAAAAGAAAAACCCCACTCCAACCACCAAACAAACGGTCGCGGTGCCGCTTGGGCGTTACAAGTCATTAATCTGCGTCCGACAGACAATACACGAGCGCATCGACGAGGCTCCTCTCTGCAGTCGAAGTCTGTGTCTGTGTCGGTCTGGTTGGTCTTGCTCACCACATTTTGTCACTTCATTTCTGCTCAGTGGTTTTGCCACTTTGCAATGTGTACCGTGTACCGTTCCTTTCCATTCTGTGTCCTTGCCCAATGTCCTGCCGGGGTAGCCGGAGTAGCCGGGAAACACATGTTTTTTCTCCGGCCTTAAACGCGCCACCATCATCACGCAAAGGGCCAGCACCACCGCGCACCGGAAGGTGACAGCTTCCCCCGGTTTTCCGGCTGGCTGTTTTGTGGCAGGTCTGCCGACTGACCGACCGAAGGCACTAAGGTTGGATTGGGTTTGGCCGTTAAATGAAATTATTTTAATTCGTTCTGGTTGTGCCAGCTTCTGGTTTTGCGCTCGTTTGCGCTCTACGCTCTTTTTTGGATATCTGCCGGGGTGTCGTCACCCCCTTGTTCGAGGCCCCTTTTCCAAATGTGCCGCGGCGCACCAAACGGAGGGTGCAAAAATTTGCTTGTCCAGGGTGTTTTTTGTTTTGTTTTATTCCACCTTGTTGTGGTTGTTTTTTTTTATTATTATTGGGGTGATTATTGGCTTAGTTCTGCGGTCGAAAAGGCAGCATCAGTGCGCATCGTGGTGTTTGGTGAAACTCGCTGTCTAGTTTTTGGCTAGACGCAATGCGCTCTTGCCGTATGGGATGCAGTTGAGCGTAGAGGGGGAGATAGGGGAATGCAGAGAGCAAAAACTCGCGCACATCTTCGCCGCTGGCACGCTGGCAGCCGTTGTTGTTTGACCGTCAAAATTGCTGGGTTGGCTGGAATGGATTTTTCCACCACTTTTCATGCCCGGTGAATTTACAGCCAAAATGGCAAATAGGGAAATTGAAGGTCAGACGTGCGCGAGAGCGAGAACTTGACATTGCAAACGTATCACCTGTGTCGGCCAACAGGAGGTGGCTGTTTACGTTCTTTTCCAGGGGATAAGTTTTTATTCAGCAGAGGAACATAATGTAATCGGGGGGACAGAAAAAGCTGAAACGGAAAGTACACGCTTCCAGTGCGTTGATGAACACATTCATCAGTGTGCTGCTTGCAGTGGTCGCAATCACTATTGCCATCCATCACGTCACCACGGTCTCGCCGGGCGGCATCGATCATCCCGCAATCGATGGCTTTCTAATCGAACACAATCGACCACAAACCATACAAATGCAACGACGGTGCGGAGCGGTGACGCACCTTTTATGCAAAGAAATAAAGCAAAAAAAAAGCATCCCCATCCACCCCGTGGCCCACTTTACGGGCTGTGTGGTTGATGTGTCCATCATGCGATGTGGCTAGGCTAAATTGAATCGCGTGAGATCAATTTTTCTAACGCATGCTGCAGTACCACCACCGGTATCATCAGTATCGCAGAAGGAACGCAGGCACACACACACAAAAGGGAACACACAAGATTCGCGCGCTCGCGCATACGCTCGTGATCATGGCCGCGTGCTCTCGACACCTTGCGCGACGGTAAGGAGGTCAGAGCTATAAAACCCAAACCATTCCCCCCCCCCCCTTCACTGTCCCATTGTGGCATCCCCTGTCCCCGATGGTACGCAAATGGGGTAAGAAAACGAGCCGCTCTGCCCAGCCTGACCCTGGAATTGGCAGCCGGCCGCTGGCCGAAGTGCGAAGAATGCGCTAGGATGAAACCGGGGCGGCTCGGCCACGGGGGCTATCATTAGCGATCAATACTTGTACACACGTTCGTTAGGACGTGTATTGGGAAGAAATCAATCTGAACGTTCCACCGTCCACGCTGTGCTTGTTTGTGGGTGTGTGTGTCGATTTTGCACGCAAAAACCCCGCTGCATGAGGTGGCATGGTGCGCGCCCGCGCGCGCGGTCTAATGTAATAAAAATAACAATAATCCACCGTAATGGACACTGCACGGGCGGGGGGAGGGGAATGGGGGTTCGGTCAAATGATGGTCTAAAGCAGCGTCGGTTTGTACGGGCTGGAAAAGGGTCAGCGGCGTACCAACCATAACCTGTAACACACGGCCCAGGGTCACCGTGCCCGATGCGCTTCGTCACCATGAGCAGGGCCTTCGCCGTAACAGGCACTAAATTGGAGATCTTGTTGTTGGCAAGGGTCTTCTTCATCTCGTGTACCGTGGAGAGTGAGCGATGATGGCTCGGGTTTGGAGCTGGCCGATCCCCCCCCGGCAGGAGTAACTATTTCATGTTCAAGTCATCTTGATTTTATACCAGTTTGAAAGCATCAAACCATACGTTTGCGAGGGAAATGATACGCTTTTCCCCCTTGCGAGCGTATTTCGAAGGGATGAGCACAAAAAAACAAAAAGGGATCCCAAAACATCACATCCACACTGACCATTTCGTTGCAAAATCTTTACCATCATGCAAGGGCGAAAATAAACATATTTAGGGACGGTCCGGTTCGGTGTTTTGTTGCGACCATCTGCAAAGAGGGAGCGGGAAAAAGGAGCCATTGTGTGCCATTGTGTGTGACAACACTCGAGCGGGGAACGGGGAATTGAATGCAATTTCAGCTGATGCTTTAGAACTCCAGCACTCCACAGCAATGAGGTGGCGAGAGTTTGAAAAATCTATTACCATTCCGGACGGTTGTAAATAAACGAAGGACGGCATAAACAAAACAAACCACCAAAAAAACGCAATGTCCCTGGGATGCTGGGTGTAGAGGCGGGCTTTCTGCTGACCATTGAAAAGCGGAAAATGCTGCAGTTGGGGTGGAGAATCTGCATTTCAGGATGGACATGGGCCCGTGGGGAAGGTTGAGCCTAACGCAAATAGGTGGTCATTGTGAGGTTTCGATTTCATCAGTTTTTCGCCAGAATATCATCCCCGAAATCAACGGCCCTTGGTGCACCACAAAAAAACAGCCAACACCCCTTATAGGTGTTGTACGGCCGAAGGGACATCGTCACCATCACCGTCATCGGGGGTCATAAAAGCAATCGTAAATTATGGCGATATTTGCAACGAGTTTTGCACAACGATTGGGTGCAATAAAGCAGTAAAACGATGGTGCCACAAAGTGCCTCCGTAGCACATGAGGGAATCAACCTTGGACTAGTACGAAGGGAGGGACTTTACCGGTGGGTGGAAGCGGTCACATTAGGAGCTATCCGTGGCGAATGGATTGGGATGTTTGTGGTGAGTGTAAGAAGGGGTTTGTTTTAAAAATTCATGATTAGAAGTGTTCCTCCGTGGGAAGAAGCGGGTGGGACGCATCGGTTCGGTTACGACAGGTCATGAGCCGGATTAAATTCTTGATCTCTCTGTTTGCACCGTACAATTACGCCCCCGGGGTGGGTAGCTTGGGATTGAGGGAAATTAATTTTCATACCAATTCCTCCCCGGCCCCGGCTTGCGGAGAGTGACGGTCGCGTACCCAGGCACGGCAGCGCAATGTCGGAGTCGAAATCTCGTTAGACATTCCGGTCGTGGCAACAGACGCACAACACAAGCGAAAGATCTTCATACATCTCATGCACCGACCTAGGGGAAACGGAGGGAGCCTTTCGCAGGTACACTCTTATATCGATCGTGGTATTGTTTTGTTTTTTTTTATTGGCGAATTTCCTACCTACAAGATTCCTTCGCTCAGCCGGCAAGATGCTGTGGCTGAAGCGACGAACCCTTCCTTTGTACCGTTGCGCAAACGTGCATTGTTAGCCTGAGCTGTTTTGACCGTACCGTACCGGGCGGTGGAGTTAGCGCAGCGGCGGGCAACGCGAAACAGAGAAATAAATCTTGCAAATATGATTAATTTGCATAATGTAATAATGGCCGCGCGAGGAGCTTGCTCGCATTGCCTCGCACGGTCGCGACCAGCATGTGCGCATATGTTCCCGGTTGGTTGTTGTAGCGGTGCGCGAATTATGCAAAAATAAAAGCGAGACAAACGCAGCCAACGGCCGATCCGTAATCGGGACGCAAAAGTGCATTGCGTGAAGTTTGCGGACGCGGAATTCTTGCGAGACGCTGGGAAAGGTGGAACCGCGTCGGCCATACGCCGTGGTGTGGTGGAAGATGCGTGAGAAAATTAACAAGTACGCCGCGCCGCGTATATGGACCTTGGAAAGCCTTGAACTGTCATTGTTTCTTTTCTGTTTGGACCGCCGCTTTCTCCAGGCTGTCCTGCCACGGGGCGGTATCGTCTTTAATGTGCGCGATACTAACTGTTAGATTGTAATGGATTTTCTCTCTGGTTATTATTTTTTTTTTACCGAACGATGTTCTCCGGGGAAGTGCTTGTTTTGTGACCGGTAGGAAGAAGGTCAGAAGACGTGCTATATGTACGAGAGATTGCATCCAGCTTGGATCGACAGACAGCTGCACGACGACCACAGTCAGGAGAGGTTTGCTTGGAGTTGACCGTAGGCTTCAGCTGATCCTAATCCTGTTTGTGCTGTGTTTGTTTAACCATTCTTTGCCTTTGTGTGACGGGTCGTCTAGCTTACGGCCGGGCGTACTTGCTGGTCAGTGTGCCATCTGTCAAAGCAAATCCCAAAATCTTGCAACTTTCAAGCTCGCGCAACAGTAGCACATTGCCGCCACACAATGGCATCGATTATCTTTGATACTTTGGTGGCAGAGAGCTTGGCAACAAGCTGTTTTAGCCGTTTTGTTCTGCCCTGTCTACAACGCGAGCGCTACGGAAGTAAGATTCGAAGCACCGAGGTTCTTTGGCTTTGGCGAAGCGATTCTTACACCGCGATATGAAGGATGGACACTCAGATGTTGAAGAAGTGGTCGCATCTTTCTACCACTCCCTCCCGAGATGGTACACAAGCTGGGAAAGGTTTACGGTAACGGTGGTTTTTGGTTTCGCGCTCAGATCGATTCTTGCGGGCGCGAACGAAAGATTATGGCATTTGGGAGGTGCACAATTTACTACACGCGGAGCGATTACAAGCCACGACTACAAAATGCCGACTTTTATTGGTACGCGAACCATAAATCACACCACGGTAGCTTTAGCACAGCGAGTACGAGAGAGAGACACACACACGAAAGAGGGAAGAGGTCAAGGAGCGAGAAAGGTGGAGAAGTTGTTTCCTCTAATAATGGCTATGACTTTTGCGGCCCTAATGCAACCAATTGATGACCCTTAGGTTCGGGCTGGTACACCCGCTCCTCGTGTGTGGTTTGCGGTTTGCGGCTGGGGTTCGCAAAACGCGTCCCAAAGACCCGAGAACGCCACCGTAGGAGGCTAACGATGGCAATAGGATGAGAGTTGGCGGTGCGTTTCCTTCCTGCTCCAGGTAGCCAAGGCTAATTTGTGATGTCACAAAGGCAAAGTCTCCGGTCGACCGGTTTGGGTCGGAGAATTTGAGACACAAGCTGACACAAGCTGGTGGCGTTTTGGTAGCTTCTTGGCTGGACTCTGACAGATGGAATTCAATTTGAATAAGGCTGCCAGGTGCGGAGTTGATGCAAGAAAATGAAGCTACAAATAAGGTTTTGGATAATACTGTTTTTGACGGATCGGACATTGTTTGTTCTGCAGATGTGTGGGCTCCTCCGGAGGGAAGATTGACTTCAGGATGAAAGAATGGCTAATCTGCACGAGATGTTTCACAAAACGGTACATTAAAAATATTCATTTTGTTTGGGTATTAACTTGGCAACTTCGCAAAACACAAACAAACTAATTCCATTGGAGGTCTAAAACTAATTCACATTTCTTGAGATTTCCCCTATGTCTGTTTGATCCGAACCCGCCGAAAATGAACTCTAAGCGCCACACAGAGCCACAGAACATTGGAATTGATTTTGGCGTCACACATTGCCTATTGCCTTCGTGTAGCAGCGGGTCCAAACAGTGGGCTACAGCGTTTGAAAACAGTCGCCGACACGCACACACGGTCCGAGCCGACCGAAAAGGGGATTTTGATATTAATTTTCAATTAAAAACAAACAGGTTCAGCGTTTAATCGATTTTATGTTATGGTAGAATTATTCAAATGTCGCTTTTATTTCCATGTTTTTTACGTTTATGACGTTCTTTGGCTTTGGATAGCGGCGGCGACGACGACGACGACGACAACCTCGACACAGAGCGGAGGATTAGCGTTGCCCCTCTTCCTTCCACGGCCACAAGTCAAAGAACTGGGTTGGGTTCTCGAGATAATGCGGGCTGAATATGGTGATGGAGATAGCGCTCTGTCCCGATGACCGGTGCATGCAAATCCTCGCTTTCTCCCCAGCCACCCCCCCCCCCCCCCTTGCACAAGTCCCCGTCACATGTGCCGGTGTTTCGGGAGGACCGATAATACCAATAATAATGCGTAATAATACTAATAATGCTAATAGCAATAATAATGCCCACAACGGCATTGCACTGAACTGGTCAGGGCCGCGCTTTACGACCAATTCGGGCCAAACCGTGGCACAGGGCGATTTCGATTTAATGCGGTGCTAGCAGTGTCAGATTGAGTTTTATTTTCGGCACCACCATCACATACACACTCTCTCCCCCACCCCCCTCGCGAGGGGAAATGCCAAGTGAGCATTGGTAGAAAGGAGGCGGAAAGTATCGACGTATTTAATGAGATTATAATTTATGCTAAGTGTAATAAAACGACGCATAACCGTTGACAATTATTGGAGCTCTTTCTCCCTTCTTCTCCTCTACGTTAACGGGGACAGGATAGGGGAGAGAGAGAGAGAGGGGGAGAGAGAGATTAGCTTGGATACTGGTGCGATCTTCCCGATTCTGGGCGGATTCAGTTCAAGCAGCGATCGCGATCGACCAGGGCATTGATGGGGCAATACGATGCGGTTCTAACTTTTACGAGCTATTAAACGTTTCGATCCCCGCGTCATATCATCTTTGAGCCTCGTCGGCACGCCCGGTGGGTGCGTCCCGGGAGAGAAGATCTTCCCGCGAGCCGATCACTGTCGCTGTCATACCGATGACATACCGATCGGGATACCGATCCAGCATGCCTGGGGGGGGGGGGGGGGGGAGTAAAAACGAAACTATTTCCCTCTATCGGACATGGTTCAAAGACTCGCCCGAGCGCGCGCGCGCACACGCTATGTCCGAGTTCCGATAGATCAAGGTGTTGGGCCAACATGTGTTCTCGCCTATTCTGGTAAAACGTTAGGGACTGTACCCATCACCCGTTCGCTTATGATGACTGCGCGCGCTCGGTCCTAAGCTCATAAAGCGATCACGAGTGGTATTTTAATGCCGATGTCATCGTCATCGTGTTTTCCTGGACGGAGTTTGGTTTTACGAGCGTACAAATTGCCCACTATATGGCTGATTAAATCGATTAAGGCTGGCCTTAAGGAACGGGCCCGGCCCAGGGCGTTCGTTTGGGTGATTTATGGTAAATCGGTTTAGTTTGCGATGGAAACGCGGGGTGGAGGTGCTGGTGCCGGTGTGCCGATATTTATGGTATGGTGCGAAATTGAAATTAAACGGAACGACCACTGTCCGAAATCGATGGCAGGTAGTGTCCGGTGGTCCGCTCTAATTAGGCGAGGCGATGAGCCTGCGATCAGTTGGGAAGTCTAAATGGAGTTCTTTTCCAATTTTTGGCGGAGCAATCGAAAAGCATGCGCTGGCGTTTGTTGACCATTTTGGTCGTAAAAATGCACACTGGACACGCTGGAAGAGAGGCTGAGTGGCTTCATTTTGGGCATTCTCCAGCACAGTTCACAGGGGCAGGTTTGATGAGCGCAGTCCAGGCTGCAGTCTTCGTGAGGCTCCTCGTTTGCTGGGCTTTCGTTTCATTCCCGTTTGATGCTGTTGTTTCCGATGCAGTCAGACGTGGGTTGGGAGGGAGGTTGGTTGGTTGGTACATTAACACTTCTTTATGCGTTGAATGTGCGTCGATGGGCTTGACCCACGGCCTTCGTCCCTGTGGTGGAAGCGCAACTCGACAGCCTCGACATCGATCGCCGTCTTGCGAACTGCGGTGGGTCCCGCAAGGTTTTTATGGTTTCTCATTATGAACCAAACCCAGTGTCCAGAAAGGGGTTGTACACTCCCTATTTCGGTTTATCTCTTTCACCGTTTGCCGTACCGATTGAGCCGATGGTTTTAATCGCGATATCACCCGCGACGGTAATAAAAGCAGATTCTCAATGATCTCCACACCCCGGGCGATCGATCGGTCGGCAAAATCGGGGCGGAACATTCAAAGCAACCCTCCGCGTGTGTGTGTGTGTGTGTTGTGTGCGTGGTTTAACGAGCCGATATTTGACCGGCGTGGAGTTGGTCGTAAAAATCGCTTGCGGTTCGATAAACTCATTAAGCCTGCACTGCGGCCGGGCGGCGTGGGTGAGCTTGTCGCTGACCTATACACTCACTTTTTAGTGTCTTTAATGTGGTCCCGCCGGCGGGGGGAGATGTCCGATGCGGTGTCCCATTTTATGGCCCAGCTGGATGGAATTATTGGTAAACAAAACACAACACTCCCCTAATCCAACCTGCGGTAGCATTTTTGGAAAGGTGGAAGAATTCAATCTGAGCTGTAAATCCTGTAAAACCCTCTCCGAGACGTTGGAAATGCCGTCATTTGAAGTATTTTAATGCGTCCTAAATATTTGTTTCCCACTTTTTTATTTTGACAGTCAACAGTCAAGACTGCTTTGCGAGGTTGACATTCTCCTCCGGTCATGCCTCATCGCGCGTTCCGGGCCTACGAATTGCAGAGTTTATTAAAAGATCCTCCACGAGCAGGCCCCGCCGATGATGCTCAAACGCACATTGCACGCTCTATTCAATTTGTAGGATTTATTATCCTACCCACTGCAGCAGTACGTCTGACGCTTTTGATGCCGTTGACACCTCTACCTTGAGTGCCCAAATATTACGGCATCCGTAAAAAAAAACCTGGAATACGGTTTTGTTTCTTGCCACCACCGTCTCGTGCCCCCGCTGGAAGTCCATTTATCTAATCGACTTGAATGACTTTCGATAATTGAAGCCATTAAAACGACTTGTACACACGGAGCAGGCATCTCCCTGCAGGAAGCGCGCGGGGCACAATTCTAGGTAGCAGCTCATCATCAATAGGACACGACAAGGTAAACACCTAATTTATGATTCTCTTCCCCTTCGGGGACTACCCGCTTGCCGGGAATTCCATTTACGTTCCGCTTCTTAATAGCTGCTCTTCAACGCTTGAGGGTGGCGGCGTGTTTAGGACGCACACGCTACGACCGATCGACCGGTGTGTCTGTCTGACTGTGGGTCTCTCGGTTTGTGTTGCCCAAAACGCTTCGCCTTGCTCGGCAGCAGTTTGAAGAGGCCAAATAATGGTACGGCACCCGAGCGACAAGCTGTGTGCTCTGTTTGGGTTTTGTTTTCCCAATAAATCTTTCACACCAGCTACGTACGGTACCACGCGTGCCACTACCACCCGCCGGTCGAGCATAATGGCATAGATATCCGTACGATCATAACACAATGTCAAAACAAGCGATGAGTTTGTTCTGGTTGTGTTCTGGCGCTGAATGGAGGTACAAATGAGCCTGCCGGAGGCTGTGCGCGGGATAGCCCGGTTGCACGGTTGCCGATGTTTGCCGATCTAGCACCGGACCACGGGTAAGATCTTCACAGCAAAGATCGAGCAGTTTGCACCGGGCTGCCAACCGCCTCGATAGGACAACGATTTATGACCCCGAGCACTCCGAGTGCCCCGAGTATCTTCATCTTCGATACCCGTTCGGCCCTTGGTTTGATTTGGGCTTTCTTGGCCCGGTGCAGCCGTCCTCGTTCGTTCGAGCAAAATCTGTTTTTATTGTTCTGCGGTGCCCGATAATGCCGTCCCGCGAATGCCGTTGTGTGTCTTATCGCATGTGAACCTTCCTTTAGCGCGCTCGCCGCATGGGTGCATCGGCTTTATCGCCCAGAACCCGGAATCGCGAGCACAGGGAACCCACCCAGTAGGAAGGAACGGTGAGGCAAATGGCAAGACGACTCCAAACTGCCCATCCGCAAGGATGATTTATGATCGGTCCATCGGTGAAGCTTGTGAGCCATTTTCGCGTGAGATAGTTTCGGTGTCTTCGCTGCAGAGTTTGAACGGTGCGAGATATGGATCGATTGGGGAGAGCCTGGCCAAGAAAACCTCCGCTTGCTTTGGAGGTGTAAAATTTATAAATTGCAGTTTCAGGCTTTTGTGAGCGCGCACGCCGGTTAGTCCGTCGATCGTTTCACGCATCACGGTGATGAGAAGGAAGGGAAGCAAAAGAGAAAAAAAAACTTATTATGTCTTCCAGAAAGGGGGCCCAGCGGGAGTTTTTGTCATGTTCATTTATTCAATAATAAATATTTGAGTAACTCCCTTTTGCTCGCCTGGGCTGTATGTTTGGGGATTCCGATTGGACCTGAGAAGCTGGACCAAGCGAAAGAGAACCACACTGTATCGAACCGAATCGATTTCACCGTTCGGCGGTTGTGGTCGAGAACTGCCAAGAGGCTCCTGGGAACCTGCAGTCACACCGAACGACCGACCAGCAGGAGTCATTTCATTCCCTGGGCACACGCTGGAGATGGCTTTTCCTTCATTCCCGGTGCGGTTTATCTGATTTCGATTTACCTTCCGACCCCGTTCGATGGCTTTCACGGCACGAAGCGTTATCCTTCGCAAGTGGACACTTACGCTCTCCTTCGCTCTGCGTCTCTCGTTTTTCCATACCATTTGTTTATCATCTGTTTCCGATAGCTCCGTTTTCTGCAGTACCCGCTCCGTAGGTTCCGGGCAATCAAACGGGCATCATTTGCCAAACGGAGTTCCCCGTTTTGGCGCGATACCTGCGGCGTGCCGCATCATAAATCAGCATCGAAATGAAGTGTAAATATTGCGCGATTAGTTAATTATTAATGATTTATTCAATTTTGCACCTCCCAGACGGGGAAGGTGGTGGCGTGTAGCTTTAAACTTTCCATCATCACCACAACCACCACCGGTCACATGTAGCACCAGGCACCAGGCACCAGGCGTGAAACTCGCCGTCATGCTGAGTCATCTGGGTCATCGCAATACGCTTTGTTGTTAAGGGGCAAACTTAACCGCGCTGGTTGTGATAAGCTTTACGCACAGTCCCGGCTGCCCCGGGACGACTCCACTTACTTTCTCCCGGTAAGGGCAAAAGGTGACACCTGCGGGTGCGATTGAAGACGCATCCAAGCCAAACGGTATCAATCAATACTTCGAAGAATGCAAAAGAAATTCCAGCCGTGCAGTTGCCAACTTGGTTCGTTTGCTTGAATGCATTCCTCATTGGAATGCAGAAGGCAGGTGAGATTATGGGCGGCGCACAGGAAGCTTCGAACTAGGAACATGATGTTGAACCCGACTCCCATAAACCGGCTCGGGAACCGTTTTGTGCAGGACAATTCAATCCAACAGGAAACGATAGCATGCATCGGGGAATGATTTATGGTTGCACTTGCTCGTACGAGGGATTAGTTTGGGGTTGAAGTGGTTTATTGCAGTTAAGCTGCCTTTTTTTGTTATTGCCTCGGGTTGCGGATCGTTCTATTATGCTTCATTTACATGTTTATGAGCAGTGTCGAGTACCGCGGAATGGTTGTTATGATTACGACTTTGAACTTCCTGATGTTTCTCGTGGTTGCTTTTTGCCATTTAAATCCCTGGTATCGTAGAAAAAAAAACAGGAAACAACAACTACACGAGTACTACACAACATATAAACGTATAAACTCACCGAGTGGTTGTTCGGTGCTTGATTTGCTGAAATCCATCTAGCTGGAATTAAATTTGATTGTAAATTTATCTTTTCTCTCGCCAACACCGCAATAGGGTGTGTTCGCCTGCGCGCAAATAAAAAGAGACGACGGTTGTGGAAATGTTTTTCCACTCTTCGCGCGCGTATCGGTGCAGAAAAGCGGTACGGTAAACAAGGCCCGAGATCCTAACGAAACCAAGCCCGCGAAACCACAACCCCTGTGCTTCCACTGTGTGCACTCTTGTAAACGCAAACATTTGTACCACCAAGCGCGGTGTGTTTTTCACGGCTCACGAGTACTCTCGCTTTACTTTGCGCGAGCGTAAACAACAGCCCACGATATAATATTGCACGCATGATGGAAATAATGGGCAAAGTGTAATCATAATGATAAAATTGAAATTTCACTCACCACAATAGGAACGGCAAACGAGCAAAAAGAAACAAACAAAAAAAACGAATCGCTATGCCACACTGCGAAAAAGGGTTACCACCGTTCCCGTTCTGTGTGCGGCGGGTGATGATAATGATATCCTGTGCCGTTTGAAAATTAAATAAAAATATCATCTCTTCACACCGGCACGTCAGAACGGAGGGAAAAAGGTTTGCTTTCGGTGGAGGCGCAAAATTGGATGATCTCGAAGAGAAAGGATAGAGCACCGCCAGAAGAAACCAGGGCACATCGAAGTGTGCTGGCACCCGGAAATGACAAAATATTCTCATTCATTTCAAGGGGACGCTGGCAGCTTTGCTGGAGCGTTTAGCCTAGAAAACGGGCGGCCCAACGGGTTTTTGGCGAGTGCTTCCATTTCCAATTTGTGCGTTGGATCCCCTCGATTGCGTTAAACCGCAAGGAGCCCGACCCGATTCCCCGAAGGATTCGCGCAAAACACGCAAGGGGTTGAAAGTTAACGCAGCCGCCACTTCGGAGCAAATGGGTAGCAGTGTATTGTGATGTTTGTTTATCTTCTTAATTTGATTTGCGTTTTTATTTGGCTTTGGATTTTGGGGTGTAGGTTTGGTGGTGGTTTTCCACCCCAAAACCACAAACAAGCGCTCGAGCGTGTGTGTTGGTGTGATGTTTGTGGGATTTGAATAAAGGTTGTACGATTTTAATTTCCACACCACAGTGGAATAATGGCAAACAGTGCAGTAACCCAGCAGTAAATGTAGCAATGTGTCGGTGTGTATTTTTCAACAAACCCATTCCAGCACAACACACCGACCGTCTTACCATCCACCGAATACATTTTCCTCGGTCAATGGCCAACCTCGAACGGTTGGAACCGTTACGCATGCTGAATCCTCAAATGCGCTTTTCCAAACGCTGCCCCAAACGGGCCGATAGAGGTTTGTTATTGTTTCTGGAGTATGGAAGGGAAATCCCAACCATAAGCGCCCACGTTGCTTCGGTCTATTGTTTTTTTCCCGCCCACCGGAACTGAACTCACGTCGCCCGGGGACAGGCAATGTAATGGAAAACCTGCATGGCGTGGAAAAATTAATCATATGGCTTACGAAGGATTATTTTTCCCGTACAGTACAGTGTTGTTTGTGGTTGTGCCGACATACCCACAGCGCTGTGTTTTTGGCGCATTCTCGCGTGCACGTGCATGTGTGGCTGTTGCCCTTCACAGTTCACGACACGGTTGTGTGTGTGTTGAGGTCGGCACCGTAGGATCGGCGGTTGGCGCCCGCATGCAAACACCAGACTACTCCGGCTGGTGAATCGGCTGGCATGAAAGGGTCCTGCGCGCGCGTTTTGCGCGGT
Organism: Anopheles merus; assembly: GCF_017562075.2. NCBI lineage: Eukaryota > Metazoa > Arthropoda > Insecta > Diptera > Culicidae > Anopheles > Anopheles merus. Next base: position 16,571,186 of record NC_054082.1, read on the forward strand.
GGTTTGCCGGTTTGTTTATTGTTAGGCCTGTTTTCTTCGTTCTGGCCAATCGAGAGACATCGATATCGACGCCGGCAGGTTTGAAAGTGGCTCGGTATCGGATACCGGATGCCGGCGACCGGTAAATACACGAGGCGAACTTACTACCGAAATTCGAACGTCTCGTTGTTTGGCAGGCGGAACCAACCAACTCCCTTTTGCTTTTGGAGGGTGGATGAGATTTTGTTGATTTTAGTCCACCCAAAACCCGCACCCCGCTACCCAGGAAAAGGGACGCGGTAACCGGCCATTCGGCCGGTTGTTTGTTCGCCGGCGCGCTAAAGCGCTTAGCCACGAGGTTTTCGCAGTCCACACCGATCCACCGATCAACCGATAGCGCGATCCGGAAAATCCGGAACCGGTACCTGTGTGCTGTGCGGTGCTGTGGCGCACCGTGAGGATTATTCTATTTTATTATAGTTAAGGTGATTAAGGTTAGGTTAGAGGGCGATGGGGTGGGCTGTGTTTTGTTTAGTTTCGGGAGAGCCGTATCGTCGGACAGCCGGGATGGAAAGCGCTGACCCCTCCGCAGGAAGGAAGTACTTGAGCGTCGCTGAGCGTTGCTAGTATTGTTGCTGTCCCACTTGTGCCGTAATGTGATTAGCTGCGTGTTTTAAGCTTCTAAAAAAAAGGTAAACTTTTCAGCAGCCCCCCCACGCAGCTAAGCACGGACCACAAAGCGGAAATACATAACGATCGATTTGTCGTTTGTGAGCTTTACAACGACGCTGCTGGGAGATATTTCCCTGGATTAAAATCGATCGTGTCAGGTTACCGTCTGTTGGCCGAGGATGCTTCCTGCACAATCGCTCTGTCCTGCTCCCGCGGTAGGACTTCCACTGTGCCCTTTCATGACCCTGCCCGATGTAAATAGGTTACTTCCGGGTTGGACAACGTGGTTCGATGGCGTGAAAACAGCTCTCCCTGCTTGAGCTTGCGTTGTAATTCCCGGGGACTTAGTGCACATTACACGGGGTCCTAGTGCCACCGGAAATGTGTGGAAGCGTTGTGATGCTAACACACGGCTTGCTTGTCTATTGCTACGCGGAATGTGGTGCCAAAGTGTGAAGTTTAAAGAGACGATCCGAAGGCACTATCAAACGCAGCACCCCGAAAGTGGGTCAAATTGTGGTAATGAGCGAACAGTTTTCCACCCAACTCACATCGGTATCCTGTCATTTATCGCACGCAGTTTCCAATTGATTGGCAAATTTGCAAGCGGATGGTTTCCCGTTCCCGTAGCCCGAGCCAAATGTCCGCTCATGTGCAAGCCGGCGCGATAAACTAGCAGACTTTATTATCTGGGCGCGCAATTTACTGTATTTATAATTTTGCCCCGATCGGGTTTATTGTTATGATGATGATTATGCTTTACGGCGTTAATGCTCCTATCTACACTCCGCCGAAGCTGCATCGTTAACGCATTCACGCACGCAGCGAAAGCGCAGCGCGGGAACCGTGATGGACTTAATCCACCACCATGGAAGCGACCTTTCGCACCTTATTTTTAGCGTAATTTTATGTGCGTAATTGTGCGGGCCTGTACAAAGTGTGTGAAGCGTTCTGGGTGCTTGTGAAGAGGGTTTAATCCTGCGGAGGGGAACGGGTTGCACAGGCTGATATTGACACCTCTTGTTTTGCACCCTTAGCACACCCTATCAGCACACAGCACCGAGGCTGAGCGATGCTTTAGCCCTTTTCAAGGTTACAATCAGCTAAGGTGTTGCTGGTTTACATTCTACGTCAGCAGTGGTGCGCCTTTGGCGCATAAAACTCTTTAATTGCAGAGATTTGCCGTGCTGGAAGGCTGGTAGGCGAGCAAACAATAGGGTCACGAGGAGTTCCTGACCCTCCTGCGCACGTGTCACCAAACAATACAGGCCGGCAAGAGCATTTCAATTGCTCACACAGCCCACACAATTGCACGCGAGAGTTTTTTTTGTGTGTTTCGCTAAGCGATAATTAACCTTTTTATTGTGCGAAGTGAATGAAATGATAATTAAAATATATATACACACACTTCGCGAGGCGACAGGTTGCCGTGGTGTAGGATTAACCTGCGCCGTCCGCTGCTCGGATGCTGCTCCAACTCCTTCCCACTTCCCATATTGTTCCCCAATGGCTTTTTTTTTTGTTGGTCAAACGGACACTTTATGCCTTATCGCGTCCGCCTTTCGCCACTGGACACGACGGAAACCACGACCGCTACGGCAGCGAAAGGTGCTAAATGGTAGCAAGTGTCGTGGTCGTGTGCCGACCATTTGTACCCAAGGACGCTTGTCCGGATGCCGCCGGAAGTGTTGTGGAGTGGGATGGAAAATCCCTTCCCATCGCCCTTCCTCCCATCGAAGCAAAAGCAGCAATGTTTAGGGAAGTTTGTACTGTTTCGGGGGTATGTAAATTATGTTTTCCAACCCGGAAAAAGGGTTGGCGAGAGAGATAAATGTTGATTGTTGGTATGGCGGTTGTTGTGCGTGTGCCCTACGCTCTTACTGGCTTACTGGCCCACTCAATTCTGGTGGAAAACCACTGGCCAGAGGGTGGCTGAAACACGGGGTCGGTGTCGGTAGGCCGCAGCTGGCAAAAATCCGACCGAAAAAGGGGTTTTGCGCCCTGGGGTTGATTATTTATGCCATTAATCGGTGGTGATGGTGATGGTGGATGTTTGTGGTTGATTCGGATCATCCCTGGCGTTGGGTTAAGCTGTAAAAGGTTTATTTGTGTGTAGTTGTTTTTTTTTGTTGTGGCGGTTGGTTTGTGTTGTGGTTTTTTTTTCACCCCCTGAGCTTCCATCGGTTGTTGCGTAAAGTCTTAATGAACGTGCAATTTTTAACACCAGATAACGAAGCGTAAATTCATTTCTACTGTGTTGATTAGAAATGAAATAAAACATTTCAATTTTTGCTGCTTTTTTGGACATTCCTGTCCCCCGGCAGCACCCTTTCTAACTGAGCGTAACCAATCGGCAAATGTCACTGCGCCTCGCGTTGTGTTTTGCTACTGTGCACAAGCAAGTGTCAGCCCCGGTTCGTTCCGGTCACGGCCGTCGCAAACGCAACAAGACAGGAATGCGTTTTCGAAGTATAATATAGCTGTACGGCTGTCGAAAATGTCAGCCCCGTCACGGGCACAGGAAATTGACATTTCCCGGGGGAGGAAATTGAGGAAGAGCTCGCTCGCCGGAAGAGCCACGCAGCCAAGAATCGTCAGAGCAACCGGCCTGGCAACAATGGCACCAATGGCAGAGGTTAGTGTAACACCTTCCACTGTTTAGGTGAAGGGGGGAGGGGGGGGGGAGAGGGTTGGTGGTTTGTGTGACGATATTAAATTAAGTCAAAATAGTCGAGCGGGACACAGCGCTTATTGTTATGGAGCGTCCCCTCCTCTGATATCCCTTTTTTGTTCCCAAAAAAGACAAACGGAGTGTAACCTTTGAGCTTCGGGTTTGTTTGTAAGTGACACCCATTGTTTTGTGTTTGTGTAGCATTAGTTTTTGATATGTAAATTTAGCCCTTCCTCCGTGGTTGGATGGCTAAGGATCCTTCTATAGGCGCCTTCCTTATGCCAAAACGATGGCGGGTGGTGTTAGGAATTAGTAAAAGATAAAGGCACCATTCTGGTGCTGTTGCTTTCCAGGGGGGGTTTTTTGGACCGGAGGTCGAAGATTAGTTGACTGGATAAGAGTGGGCAAACAGTGGCCAGCTTGGGGAAGGAGTGCGCCATCTCGGAACGACCCACTGTGCAAACAATTTAATGTATTAGTGCCGAACTGCGGGCACGGGGCTAGTGAAATGGTGAAAACTTTATCCATGCCTTTTCCTCGCCCGCACTAGAGCACAATCTCAGCGCACTCAGGTACGCTTCGGCTTAGAGGTTAGACGACAAGATAGACGACAAACTTTTCGACAACCATATCCGATCGTAATGTTTCCGGTGTGTGTGTGTGAGTGTGTGTCGTAGTGGCCGTCCCTTTGTCTGGGTAAGATAAAACGGGGAATCAATTTGTGTAACACATTCCCATTCGGATTATACCTTTGTGCATTCTAATTAATCTGGACGGCAGGCCCAGGCTGCTGCTGCTGCTGCATCCAAAAGATTCGACCTTGCGATCTTGCCGCGGAACGGATTCGGGGGACACTCGTGGAAATTTATCGCCCGTACGTGAAGCACGTGACAATGCCTCTTCCGGGATGTATTTTTTCGTCGTCCGACAGTGCGCACTATCTTACAGATGTTTGGCATCTATCTTCAGCGACCGTTGTTTTCTGGCGAACCAGCACCAGCACGGACACATTCCGTTGGATGCAATCCGCACCGCACCGTACACACGTTTTGGAGGAATTTAAAGAATTCGCCTCCAAACATGTGCCATGCTTGTCCCGGTTTGTCGTTTGATCTATTCGCATGATTTAATCGCGTGCGTGGTAAGCGGGAACCGTTGTAGGACGGGACGGGCGGTGCATTCTCCTCCGCGAGGAAGTCATACGCGGTGAATTCAATCTTGTTGAAAATATGCCGACCGCACAGGCAAAGAAAACGGTAAGGAACTCCTCCAATCGAGGTGCACAATCGGAAATGTGAACCAAAATAAAGAAAGACTCGACAAAAAATCCCGAGCGCTTTCGGGGGGGGGGGAGTGAGTGAGTGTCACATACCAACTTTAAACCGGGACTTGGAAAACCACACATGTGCTGTGGGGTGGGTTGAGGGGGGGGGGGCTGGAAATTTATTGAGCGGAAGAAATTGATTTACAATAATTCTTGCGCTTTGGTGGACTTTATTTATTGGCCCTCAGCGCGCACTGGCGGTGGCGATGGAAGGAGTTTTGCTTTCGTTTTCCCTTGCTACTACACACGTGGTGGTAAAAAAAGAAACACGAGTACGAATAGATCGTTGCGGACGGTTTGCGAGTTTTTAAAGATCGATAATGTTTTGGCCCCGGGCAACGGTGTTTTACTGTCGGAATCGTGGTGATGGCTATAAATAATACAGCACAGCACGGGATTGGAAGCGACAAACTTAATGAGTTGGCGGGTAAAATCGAACATGAATTAAAGAAAAATGCGCTCATGCTCCGCTTGCTTTTTCTGCACAGTGTGGCCATGTGAGACAGAACATGGAGGAGCGTTTGTGTCGGGTATGGGAAATCGTAAATCAGACATGCTGAACTGAAAATCCGCACCGTGCGCTTCACTTTCCACCAAGCGGGAGCACAACAAACCAAACACACATCGCCCCCCGAATTGGTACATTACAGCTCTTGTAAACATCGCTAATTTATCCCTATCCCGATAAGCTTCGGTTTCGGGAAACGTGCTCCAACCTCCACGAGGTCGGTTTCGGTCCACCTCGTGGTTCCTCGCCAAAGCCAAGGCGCCAAGAGTCGTAACATCTTGGCACGAATGCACGGGCGCGCGGGTCAGTCTGTGTGTTATTTGTTGTGAAATTATTTCAATTTAATTTCCGCGAAACATGCATCCAGCAGGATCGGTCTCGGCGATCCATTAGCAGCTTGTGGAATGATCAGTTCGCGTGAAGCGCTCCGAGTCGACAGAGCTTCACACCCGTGTCGTACAAAGGGGCGAGGGGAAGGTGGTAGCATCCCCCGGGCGATGTGCACCCGAAAGGGCCATCTCACTGACCTCTTCCCAGTGGTTTGGTGGAGTCGCCTGGACGACGAACGGCACCATCGCCATCACCAAAGGACTACCGGCAGAATACGTGGCGATGGCGGCGGCGTTGGCTCGTAGCGCGCAGCATTCGAAATGAAAAGAAAACGGACGGTGGTACGTTCATGGTCATGGTCTCTCTAATCTGAAACCGAGATCCTTCCGTTTTTGTTTTCTGCTCTCTCCCTCCAACGTGTACCGTACCGTACGCTTTATTTATGCACCAGTTCCCCTCCCCCCTTTTGAATGCTAGAAGATGCTCCAGCGGCAATAGTTGCTACTGCCAGCTACCTTCCAACGCGCTCTCGAGGAAGATTGTCAGATGGGTACGCTCCGACGGAGTGACGGCCAGGTACGTCACGAAACGGCGGCGCTTTGCCACAGCTCGACGTTCGTGTGGCGTTGATGATGATGATGATGATGATGAAGATGAAAATGCACGAGACATGAATTCATGTTTTGCGTTCGTTTCACTTCACATCTTCCATCTTGTGGGACCGTGTGGTACTACCGATGCACACCGTTGCGGTGCGATCGTTTGGAGAGTGCGCCGTAGAAACCCTGTCCACCCAAGTACAAAGCAAACAACACGAAATCTTTCAAGAGGAAGCGCAGCAATTCCTCGCGACACAAACACACACACACCGGGTCTGGTGTCGTTGTTGCTGCGTCCGATTGTGATTCCGTTGCGCCAAACGGGCACATCTTCTTCTCTCGCTTGGGGGTTTGCTGTGATGAGGCAGGTTTCACCGGGAAGTTAGACTGTTATCCGAACGGGTGGGGGTAAAACAGAACAAGAAGAGACAAGGGCATGCGAATTCGTCGTGCATAATGTGCGATGCATTTCTTTTTGTGTTTGTCGCCCCGTTTTACCGGGAAACGATGGCGTTGGAATTTGGAGTATGTGACGCCTCAACACGTCTCTGGATCCGCGGATCCGTGTGGTGCGTGTGTGTGTGCGTGTGTGTGTGCGCGAGTGTCACTCGAAAAGGCAAGAAAGGTACGGGGGGAAATTCTCGAGGAGCAATGTACAACCTAATCCAATCTACACATCCTACGGCCAGCGAAACATGCACGAAAGATACACACACAAACGAGCGGGGGAAGAACCTCGGAAAGACTGATTGCGACACAAATTCTGACGAGTGACGATTGGAACGATTGAATCATGCCCGATTGCGACAAGCGAAGAATGCGGGAAGCGCATAGCGCATACAACAAACCCTCAAGGAGAAGGACACTACACCCTACAGAAGGAATACTGAAGAACACCAAAAAAAAACCTCTACTACTACCGCGGAATACTCTATCTGGCTCAGACGACGACGACGACGACGACGATGAAGACAACGGCTTCAATTTTCGACAGCAGCAACGAACTAGAGAACAGCAGAAACATACACAGGGAACGGGTTTTTACTTTTGCTAAAACGGAAATCGCATTTATTTGTCACACTACTTCTTCTGGCCGCGAGTCTCCAATCCAATCCCAATCCCTGTGCGGCCGACGTGGGGGACGCGGGCGAACAACACCACGCAGCGCTGAGGGAAGCTAGAGAAGACCAGATACAATCCACGGAGGGACTTACGAATCTACATAACCAACGCTTATACAGTAAGACAGGGTGGCGAAAATAAGTTAAATAAATAAGCTTAACTATACCGATCGATCGCGGGCGAAACTGGGGCGAAACTATAGGGCTAACATAATACTAGACAGCTACAGATACAGGTGCAACTGGGAAGTTGTCCTTTCTTGGTAACAAATACTGATATACAATTGGATGGCGCTTATCTCTGTACAGGTACATACAACTACAGGCTAGACAGGGACTTAGACGGTACGAGCAAACTAAGTTACTTCACTAGGCGGCACAGGGTCGCATCTCACTATTCCCGGTGATATGGTGTTTCGAGTGAGTTCACCATTTGCCGAACAGCGGGCGAGCGATCAGTCGAAAGATCATATCAGCGTGCATGCAGTATACCCATTCACCACTATCGTCTACTCCACGGGCTGTACGGGGAGAACTTGGAGTAGTCCGAGCCGGTCCCACCGTGGCTAAGATACTTCGGGCCGGCCGATGGCACCGGGCCCTGCAAGCTACCGCCCCCGTACGGGCTGAAGATACCGCTCGAGCCGAAGCTGGACGAGAACGCGGACGAACCGACGCCGTACGGGCTGCTGCTGCTCAGATTGACAAAGTCGTCGAGCGTGCCGTGGTACGACCGGTTCGGTGTGTTCTGATGGAAGCTGAACAGTGGCAGCGGTGGCGTCTTCGACTGCGCATTGCTGCCGAACAGGGCGCCAACGCCGGCCGCCACGAGCGAGGGCGAACTTAAGCTGGGTGCCGCGGAACTACTACTGCCAGCACCGCTGGACTGTGTGGTTAGGTTGTGGTTAATGGTTTTCAGATCATTGTTATTGTTGTTATGGTTGGTGTTATGGGCGGTGGTGGTGTTCACCTCGGCCGTGGACGCGGGGACGTTGCCGGCAGTGGCCGATGTCGTAGTCGTCACCGAAGGAGACGCGATCGAGGACGACGCCACTACGGTCGGACCACCCTGGACGTCCCCGGCCTGGCCCGAGTTGGACACCATCGACGTGGAGGAGGTTAGTGAGGAGTTACCGCTCGAGCTGTTAAGCGTGCTCAGGGAGCTGTTAGGTGAGCCGGCACTTCTGCCCGAGGTATTGTGTCCCCCGGAAGTGGTGCCGGTGGTGGAGTTGGAGATGGAGGTAGCATTGGTGGCGGTGCGGTACAGGTGCACCTGCACCAGATGCATCACGTCCGGCTCGGACTGGAGCGCGTGCAGCTGGGTGCTGGTGCTGGCAAGCAGCGCGTGAACGTCCCCGAAGAGACTGTCCAGCAATTTACCTGTGGTAAAGAGGACGATCGCCTTCAGGCAGGAGTACTCGGCCGAGTCGACGTGGAGCGCCTTCAGCTTTTCCACCTGCTCCTGGAATATCCGGATGTGGTCCATGAAGGCGACCACCCGGTCGGCGGCCATCGGCGATGCGTGCAGGCCGGCCGCCGCCAGCAGCGGGGCGACGTGCAGCGGCATCGAGCACTGGGACGCGTTCAGCACGAACAGCTCGGACCAGACGAGCCGCAGCAGGGCCACCTGGTCGGTGACCTGGAGATCCGGAAAGAAGGGTATGTTGCGGGCCCACTCGACCGCGGAGAACAGTAGCCGGGCGGCCAGCTCGCAGATGTTGTCGATGCCCATGATGTTGTTCGTCTGCATGCACTGGCCGTACCGGGAGGTGGGGTACGGTTCCGCCCGCAGCAGCAGCGAAATGTAGGAACTAAGGTACGAGTGACCGTTGAACCCGGTCACGGTGTCACCGTTTGGTATCGAGTACTGGCCGTACGGTATGCCCGGCGGTTGGGACGGTGGAACTCGACCTCGCTGGACGGCTGTCGGAGGAGAAAGAAAGAGAAGAAAGAAACGTTAGTTTGCTTCGTAAAGCGCCCTCTGTCGGGTTGGATAACACCAGAACCTCACACCAACAGCAGTTCTAGCCGTGTGTCTTTGGGGTTGCAGTAGTGGATGTGCAATTGTAATTCAATTTCGTTTTCTTTAAAGCATCCAAGAATTTAAATATTCATCAGGCATGTAACCCCCTCCCCTCCTCACTATCGGGTGTGAGGCCTTTCTTGCTCCGTTTCAGCTCCGTTATTTCTGTCAGGGCCACTTAAACGGCAAGCCAAGAGTGGAGTCGTACAACACTCACCAACACACAGCGGTACTGTTGGTGTACTGTTTTGAAAATCGGCCTACTTGAAACCCTTCACGACAAGGGGACACGACAGCTCAGAAAAGGAGCAACGAGGAGTTGTGAGGGGAGAAACTCAAAGTACTCGATGATTATGATGTCGTGTTCGTGTTCGTGTGTGTGTGAGCAGCACCCGACGCCGTTAATCCGCTTTCCATCCATATCGCACTTGAAACCCTTCATCATCACACCCCTCCACCAACCTGCCGGCTACAATTAACTCCCCGCACACACGCACACACACACACACACCACCGATGACAACGGGCCAAGTTCGACCAGGCACGCACACACGGGTGCGGACGCGAGCTCGTTGAGCAAACAATGAAGTTTCGAAAAAATGAGCATTAATTATTTATGATTATTACTGTCATTGAGTGCTGCTACCCCGCCCCACCCGTCTGTTTCGTCGTCGTCGTCCTCGTCGTCTTAGGTGCTTGTTTTGATGTCCGGACGACTGTCCGGTGGGGGGAGGGGAAAGAAATGTGAAGGAAAATGGGCAGAGCAAAAAAAAAAATGGAGAGCGAAAACGACCCATCAATCGCGCAGTTGTTGCGATGGGCATTGGTTTGTTGAGTTTTCCTCTCGCCTTTACATCCTCAAAGAGGTTCCCGCTACCTTTGCTTGCTTGCTTCCTGTCCGGTCCACCTTGGGGCCTATCAAATGGACTTTGATTAGAAGCACCAATACGGAACTGCTGGCTACAGTGAGCTGATTGTCTTTTAAAGTAAAACCTTCCCAGGCGCACGATGGACCATCCCGATCGAGCACATTTCGTTGCACGGCTTATCAGGGGCCGTTTTGATAAGGCCCCTCAGCTAGATTGGAATGTGTTTTTGTGTTTGTAATTCGTGTAAGTGTAAACAGTCCATGTAGGTTTGATTTTGCGAAACGGATCTCGAAAGCATAGCACCGACATGATTTATTTACCCTTCCAAAGTCCTGCTGGGTGGGGTAAGATATGCTCCTTATTACGAAACGCCGCCTCCGTTTGGAGATTGAACAGGTCCTGCGGGGCTCAAATATTAACCGGCCGCGATAAGCGTTATGGTAATTGAATCGAATGCATTGGTGAGCGTTAAAGTGCAGTCGGCAGCCGTGTGTGTGTGTAAGTGGGCAGCAGCATCGTGCCCACACAGTGTAACCCCTGCCCGTAAACGATCGTACCGTCGGGCGAATCTTGAGCGCCTCAAGCCCTGGTGAGTCCCTGCCCGGGTCGGCATAAATCAGATAATTAAGCTAGGGCTAGTGCACACACAAAAAAACCCTCCCCGTTGGGAGCGTAGTGATGGTTGTGGATGGTGGTAGTTTGCTCCATCATTACCGCCGACGGCCGACGTAAACCAATAACAAAATGCACAACCACAAGAGATGCGCAAGCGAACAACGATAGTGGGGGCATTATCTCCGTTTTTTTTTGTTTCCGTTTTTTCTGTATGCCTCCCCAACGGGTGTTTGTGGAGGGCAGGCGAAAAGCGGCACCACACACCAGGCACCTGGTACTGCGAGCTTTCACCGTGCACCGGACAAACCGTTCCGGTTTTGCAAAAGATGCAAAGGTGTGCAAAAGACAAGGGTTATTATTGTTTCTGCTGCATGTTAACACACTCGCGAGCATCGATTATTAATGCTATTTAAAATGAAATAAAATAGCCAATAAATCTTAGCGCGCGGACGCGCACGCGAAAGGTGCAGAACAGGGTGCAGGAGGCAGGAACCGGTGTTTTCCTTCCCATCCCCAGATCTGCGATCGCGATGGTTGAGGTCTTCCAGTACGGCACACTGGGGGATGGGCTTTTGTTTTTTTTCCCTCTTTTTTTTCGTTTGGAGCTTATGCGGTGCGAGAAACGGCAAAATGAAGCGATTGGGGCTGCTGCATAGGCGCATCAGACGCTGTTGTTACAACGGACGAGCAAAGGCACAACTACAATTGCCTCTAACCGTGCTAATCGTTTAATGGCATTTTCTCCCACGAAGCAGGAAGACGTCGGTGCGGAAGAAAGAGCTTTGGAAAATTAAATTAACAAGATCTATGGCTTGATTTGTAGCCCGCTGGTTTGGTTTGGCAGGCCGAGTTCACTCGCTTTGATAAGCGTCTGCTAGGCGATCGTTTTTGTAATGTTTCCTATTTAAACGTTAAAGTTTTTTTTTTTTTAAATACTTTTTGCAAGCCCATGAGCCTTTCAGTGGGCCTGTTTCCGCCCGGCAGAGTGTCGGCGCTCGCTGTCACCATTTTGCCGGCGTTCCAGGGCTCGGAAAACTATTGCGGGGTACTTCCTATCCGTACTATCTTTTCCCCAGCATCGTATGCGCTTTTTTACAGCTTCAGTTCAGCTGAAAGGCACCTAGCGAACGGAACTTCCTGTTCCATTTGTGCAGTGAAGAGAGAGAGAGAGGAGGAAAAAATCATTTCAACTAACGGAACCGGATGCACAGGGAACCGGCAGTATGATGTCCATGTTGCGTTGACTTTTTTATATTAAAAAGAATTCACTGAATTTGTGTGCTTGGCGTGTATTTTTTAGCTTTTCACTTGCCATATAATATGGTGTGAATGCAAAGGGAGCTTTTTTTGCCACCCATTTCCCGATAGTTATCGATGGAACAGGTCTGAACGCTGAAGCTGGAGCGCCACTTTTCCGGTCCGGTGAAATGGGTATGGTTTGTCATGTAAAAAAAAAAAAAACTGTCGATCGATTGCATTGGTTGGTGTTGGTTGTTGGTATGGAAGCTACTCCTAAAAAAATGGGAAAATCCAGCGCGGGGTCGTTGTCAATTGAAAATACATAAATTTCTTCTACCGCTGGCAGGGAAGCAATCGTGATTCGGGAGCGGAAAACAGAAATGATTTAGATAAAAGGGTCAAAGCATTTAATATAAATTGTCACCGGTTGGTGACCCTTGCCCCTTTTTTACCGCTTCAGCATCGCGATCGTGGGCTTTTTCCTGATGGAAAATTTATGACAAACTAGCGAATGCAACAGGTAGCGAGTGTTTTACCGAGAATTGGTACAGTAGTGAGACGGGCTCAAACATGGAGGAACGTTTTACGATGTAATCGCAGCGGTGTAAAGGCGAATGCAAGTAATTAATTGTTCACTCGCTACTGGAAGCTGTCGTGGAAGCTCACGATTTGTTCCATCTCTTCCCAAAATGCGATCAATCTTTGAACACGATGAGGTTAAATTTGTTAATTTTTTGTTCAATGTTTTTTTTGCACAGATTTCGTTATTTTTGAGAACAGAAAATAATATTATTTCATGTTTAAAATCTAAAAAAATCCTTGGACTGGTTCCTTAGTGATCAATTACCGATGAAATTACTCACACAATGTTGCAAATCATGTCACGTACTGGTGATCCAATTCCGGAACCGTTGAAGCGTGCAGCTCGTTGTGAAGCAAAAAAAAAGAAAAAAGAGCTCCCTTACCCAATTGAATTTCCCTAATCGACCCCAAATGGACCCAATTTGCACCTTCCCCCATCGCACTGCACTGCACGGAATCAATTTGGACGCGTTCTTGAACAACGTAACACGCCCGGGGCCGGGGCTTCACGTCGGCAGCTTTTTACACTCCCGACGATCCGTCACTCCAATGCACTGCACTGATGGATTATGCGAAATTTTCCAATTTACCCTAACTGCGCCGAAGGTGTCGAACGGTGGTGGTAACGTAATGACTCCTGGCTGTCGAATGGGAAACTTTCTGACCACAAAACCGCACCGCAGCCATCAGTACAGTGCGCGCGCCTTGTTTTGCCAATCATGCTTATGGAATCGATTTTATTTGTGCTCTGTGTGTACGGAACCGGGCGGACGTCGTTCACTTCTGGGCTGGCACTCGTCAGCGTGGTGCGTCACACCCGCACGTAACGAGCCTTCGCCACTTGAAGGAAGGAAAGGCGAACGAGAGAAATGTATCCGGACATTCTTTTGCTCTGGTTTCACGCCGGCTACGTGATTTCAATCAATTCTTCACGGTCGTTTACGAATACTGAAGGAATGAAATGCAGAGCGGTGCATTACTTGCAAGCAGCAGAAAATTCGTAATCCGTTTGTCAGCGGAACAGCAACCAGTCAGCCAGCCAGCCAGCGAGTCACCGCGTCATGTCCCTCCGGTAAGATGGTAGATAAGAAAAGGTTCATTACCGCCTAAAAATAACCACGATTTATTCAAAGGGCGGATGGGGGCAGTTACTGCGACGGATGAACCTTTTGGTTGCGGTTTTTCAACGCCAACGTTTTTTTTTTAAGACAATTTCCCAAAAGTGGAGTTTGATGACCCTTGGTACTTTTGGGCCGTAAGAAGGGTGGTTTTGCCTTTAGATAGCACTAAAGCGACGAACCGGCAATTGTCGTCGTTTAAAAGGACATTAGCCGGTTCCAGATTTTCCATTTTTGTTTTCTTCCTGGAAAACCAGACGCACCTGCCTGTTGGCGAGTACAAACCTTTCCCCCGTAAGGAAAAAAAAGGAAGCAAGTAACACCATCCATTCTTGAGCCAAAACTGCCGTGGACGAGAGTAAGTGCTCTCTCGCTCCATTTTTACCACCCCTGGTCGTATCGCGCTGGATAATTTATGGACAGCATCTTGTGTCTTTGTGTTTCCCCATTGTTTTTCCCCTGTCGTCCTGGTGAAAATGGGTACCGAAAATCTGACTCCCAGTTTCAGAAAGTAACTCTCACTCAGACGCATCGTATCGCTGGCCCCGCGCTTGGGCTGCAGGGAAAGCAAGATAAGCGGTTTTAATGTTGCACGATTGTTTGCGTTGCAGTAGCAGTGGAAAGCACATTAAATTTTATAGGTTTGTAGATACGGAATGTAGAATGTAGTGTACAAATGATGCTGTCGGTAGAGCGCATCATGTGCGCCAAAAATGTCGGTGTCTTTCTTTTGCTACAACGTGGCCAACGCCTCGTGCCGTCAGATGATTGCTTGTTGTCTGTTTGTATTGAAGTACTCCATTACCTCCGCAACTCTTTAATGGATGTAGGAATTTATCACCGACAGATGGGAGTGAAGTGGAAGCAACGGCGAGGTAAAGGCGGAGAAAGAGCAATAAGCATAATTTGATATGATTTCTCCCTTTCTCTCTGTCTCTGTCTCTCCCTTCTGTCGAACCATTCTCATTATACGTTAACGACGAGAAAATCAAATAAACTCATCAGGCTCGTGCTGACATCGAATAAAACTTGCATCGAAACAATAACGGCATACAGACCAAAAAAAAACAAGCCTCCCCAACTCATTCAATTGTCTCATAACACCAGGCCTGGTCCCGTTCGTTTGCATCGCAAAACATAATGCACAGCAATAGCACCCCCCTTTGCGCAGCATCACCACATCGTCCCGTTTAATGCCATTGCTCGGCGGCACGATCGCTGCGGACATATTATTGCGATCGCGATTGGATTGTATTCTCGCGATCTGTCGTTGGACCGTGGTTGTCGATCCACACACACATACACCCGCTCGCACAAGCTTCCTTGGTGAGTGCCGAGTCTGGCCTAATTTATATGTTTCAATTCAAGGACCCGCGAATTCGCTAAAACCCCCGGCGTGCAATGAATTATTTATATCTTTTCACACAGCATAAACTTAAACTTCGCTTTTCTCCGCGCGCGCGCGTATGTGTGTGTGTGTGTGTCGTCTGTCTTGGTCTGTGCCGTTTGCTCATATGCACTGCACTGTGCAAACGTTCGCTCCGTGCCTTCCCCCCCCCACGGGCTCCGTGCTTTTGAATCTGCCGAAAAAATCCCGCGACCGCAATGGCGGAGAAAGGACGCATCGAGTCCGCAGCTGCTTGTGCATACGCCCGCCCTGGGTGAATGGATGGTTGCGGGACGGCTGGCGATGGTTGGGCTTTATTTTTTCCGGAAAACGCTCCATCCAAAAGAGGCAGCGACCGGAGGCAGGCGTTGAGTGAAGGCAAAAATATTATAATTTATTTTTAATCTGATACATAATAATGTTAATCTTTATAAACTTCCAAGCGCGTTACTCGATACTCGCTTCGCTTTGATTTCGCGCGTACGAATCCTTGCCGCTCTCTCTCTGTCTCTCTGTCCTCGTCCCCGGTGCGTGTGCCTTATGTGTGTGTGTGTGCCTTATGTGTGTGCAAACTAAAATGGGGGGGGAGTTTTTCGCGTGTGCGCTGTTCGGGTTTATCGGTTTTCTGTTTCCCCAAGCTGGCGGGTGTGCTTGACCATCTTCCTCCCATCGCAGCAATGGTGCCGTCCGCTACAGTGAGATCGATGCTTTATGTTGTGTGTCCCGCGTAGTTTTTTTTTCAAACTCTCCACATTCTCTCTCTCTCTCTCTCTCTCTCTCTCTCTCTCTCTACTACACTCAATGGTGAGGCAGTTGTTTGTGCCCGGTCTGGTGATTGTTGGTACATGCGCGCCAGACGCACATTGTTGTCTGACTTTCGGAGCGATTGGGATTTGTAATAGCTCATGGTTGGGGCCTCACGTTTGTAGTAGTTACTCCGCCCTGCTACATCTTCGTCCCCCTCCCCTCTTCGCTTTTCCAAGCTATATGTGAAATCGAACGAAAGGCACCCCTCGATGACCCTGCACAGTTGCAGTTGCAATCAGTGCATTGCTGGTGGGATGTGTTTTTTTTATCTCTCTGAATAGAACTCGCCCGTAACGGCTAGTGGCTTGTATCTTCCCCGTTTTCCCAGCCCTGTTAGGTTGGGATTCTATTTATCGATGCAGGTTAGGAAGTTACACTCTAACCTCTCCCCTCACAGGGTGTACTGACACAAACCGCGCTGGTTGCGCCGCTGTGCAGAAACAGTGCCAGATAAGCGTTGCTGACCTGTAACCGGGCTCTAACGGCCATTAAACTGCCACCATAAAGCACACTCACCCTATCGATTACGGTTGATTGTGTGAGCAGTTTTTTGCCCCGTCTCCGGGGCCAATAAAATGATTGCAAAATGTCTCGATAGCTCGATTAGCGTGCGTTGAAAAAGTTGGATGCAAGATTTAAACCTTCATAGTTAAAAGGAATGACCCGTTTTTTCCCCGAACCGTAGCCTCCGTTTGCAGCGCGGTCAAACAGTGTCATTATCGGAAGGCGGCCGTTTTTTGTTGTTATCTTCCTTTCTTTGGCAGTGGAATGCATTCAATCTCGCCCGCCCAAATCGGGGCTGGTACATCTTCACCGAGCGAAAGAGAGAGAGAGAGAGAACAGGCGGGCCAGATTCAGGGCAAACGGATAACGCTCCGGCACGATCGAAACCAACCAACTGCTGATGGGACGCAGGGCGTACATGGGGGGAGCATGCAATGCAGTTTCGCGCGATCCGGCATATCACGAAGCTTTGGTGCATCATAAAAGTTGAGGAATTTTCTCACGGTCCTCCCGTGTGTGTGTGTGTGTCCGTGCAAAAGCAGCGTACTCGCGGCACGAGAGTGATGGAAGCCCTGCCGCGCGGCTGTGATGGTGCTGCTGATGATGATGCTGATGCTGATGATAGTCATCACCCCTTGGGTTGGGCCGGCACGGCATCCTTCACGGGCCATCAAACCGTTATGCCCGTTGTGGGGTGGTGGTGTACGCCCGTTAAGTGAAAGCACTCCGAGCATAGAGACCGATTTTTGCGCAACACAAAGGTACAAACAATGCTACGCGTCGGCTTGCGGAAGAGATAGAGTGCGGTTCTAGAGTTACACTTACAATTGCAGGAACTTGTAACTGGAGTGAGATCTGATTTCTGGCATGTCTTGTGCGTGTAGAGCGCATCTTACAGTTGCAGCGTTGTGTGAGTGTGTGCCGAGGGAAAGGACGAGACCAGAGGATTGCTTTAATAATGTTCGCGTATCATTAATCACGCGATGTAATTGAATCAATTAGTACAGGAAACATACAGACACATACACATACTCTGGGAGGAAAGGATCTAGTGAAGCTCTTTTTTTTTCTTAGCCCGGGCAACGGTAAGGCAGACGTACCCGGGGGACGTGGGAAAAGTCGGGTTTGAGGTGATTTATTGAGTGATTAATGATGCCAAAGCTGTCAGGTAGTGGAGTTAAAGGGCAAACGTCACCACGGTGACTTCCGATCGGGTTCTTCCTCCCGGGCCGGCAGCTGGGCTGCAACTCATCACACTTTTATCCTTTAATTTAAGATGTAACAGTCTCTGTAGAATCCAATAACGTTCAACCATCCGCCAATAAAGGTCGTCGTCCAACTTCAATCCCACGAAAACCTCGCATCCCGGAGTATTAGATTACCGCCAATTTTGCAAAACTTCTTGGCAAACTGTTTATTGAGCCTGGAACGCGCTCCCTTATGCCACACTCACTCGTAAATATTGTCCAATTCGTGGAACCAAATTTCGTCTGCACACACACACACAAACGCACACACTCTCAAACCAGGTAATTCCGTCCGTGCCACATTCCGTGTCCATACGCATCCACAACCGAATGCTTCCATCACCCACAGCATCACCACCGTTGCACGTCGGAAGGATTTTTTTGTGTATGCGCTGCACGTTTTTGCGTTTTGCGCGCGATCGGCTCGCGTAACATATGCGCGCGGGCTTGTGGAACGGAGTCCGGTGCAATCTACGCGTCCGGGCCATTCCCGCATTTTGGTCCACCATTTCTCGGGAGGGATTGTTATTGTTGTTCTCTTCTTAGGAGCAGGGAATGGCGGGCGCAAAGCCAAAAAAAAAAACAGCAAAGAAACAGAAGAACCGTGCCGAACCGGAATCGATTCAGTGGAAGCGGCAGACCGCGAGGAACGACGCATCAACTCGGCTGCATGCAGCATCCAGCAGTGTCGACGGCACGGGAAGGACACAGCCGAGAGCAGGGCACGGCACACAGCAGTTGCTTAAAATTGAATTTACACCATATGGCAAACTTCTGCCCCGGTCGGTGGTTTGGGTGGGCCCGCGGCGGCTGGGGCGGATTAAGCGATTCGGGCGATTCTTCGGGTTGGCACAAAATGCTTGGGAAAGGATTCTTCCATCCAACTCCCCACCTAACAGCACACGTAGCAATGGACGCTTCTTCTTCTTATTCACGCGTCTGTGAAGCGCAGGATTGTTGTTGCGGGTGTTTGCTGTTACATCTGTTGTCCGGTTTCTGCTGCTTTCGAACGCCGAACGTGGTTCCGGCGAAGGATAAATTGGGCAGCAAGGCGCTGGTACACAAAACATATTTTCTCTCTCTCTCTCCTTGCAATGGACCCGGTTCGGTGCCGGACCCAACGCCTGGGTACGCCGCGATGTGAACGACCCCATTTCGGTGGTGGAATGTGGCGTAACGGATGGAAGCGCAAGCGTTTCATTTGGAGGGAAGCCTTAAATATATTACGCATCTTTGTCTACGGAAAGCGTTTTGACGGGACGCAGGGAGGGGCAGGTCAAGGCGACCTACATTGCCGGCGAACTACCCCATTCTGTCACCTTTCACTCCGGCGGGATGTCTGATCGAAAACAAAAACGCTACAACGGAACGCCGTCTCGTGCATGATGCTCTATCGGGCGCTGTGATTGTCATATCCAATAAATCGCCTCATCATCACCGGGTCTCACCCCAAGGTAAAGGAGAAAAGGGGCTGAAGCGAGGGAGGGAGACGAAAAGGCATCAATCAAAACACTTGCCGCATTGTTTACCGTGGTGGCTGCGATCGCAAAACTACGCTCGTGTTCGTACGCCTCCACGTTACCACGTTAGGTTTTGCTCCAAGCTCATGCCCATGCCCGCGATGGCTGGCGCGGAAAATGCGCCAAGCTGTGCGACTCGAAGGACAGGGGGCCTTCTTCCATCTGCAGCGAGCAACGTTCCAAACGCAGCCCTAGCCATGTCTAAGTCGTCCGGCCGGTCGCTACTCGATCATCGATCTTGTCCGGACAGCAAAGCTCATCCTTCAGGGGGCCCTCACGCGGGCTGAGTGGCACAGTACACGCGCGTGCACCTTTCCCAGCTCGATGCGTTCGGACGTAATCGATTTTCGAGGCTACACAGGCAACAGCCACGATCGCTCCAAAACCGACTCCAAAACGGGGAAACACAACGCATGACAACAGACGAGCAGCAGCGAGGTGAAGAGTTATCTCGCAAGACCCTTACCGCGTGTACCGAAGAGGGTGAACCGGTGAAGATCTCTCGAGCAGCTACAGGGCCCAGCTGGGGTTAGCTTCTGGCAGCAGCAGCCAGCAGCCAGCAGCCAGCAACCCTTACCACTTGAACTTTTTCGAAAAAAAAAACGAGCGAGCGC
Organism: Anopheles merus; assembly: GCF_017562075.2. NCBI lineage: Eukaryota > Metazoa > Arthropoda > Insecta > Diptera > Culicidae > Anopheles > Anopheles merus. The sequence continues at coordinate 16,590,915 of NC_054082.1, forward strand.
ATAGAATGGGAACCGCGGGTTTAGTGGAGTTGCACTCGATCGCGCCTTACGGCAAGGTGAATACCGACTAATTTACCCATAATTATATATCTGTTACATTTGCTTCTCTCTCTCTCTCTCTCTCTCTCTCTCTCCCTCTCTCTCTCTTGTTGATGGAGCAACGGGTTCTCCCGAGGAGAAGGAGAAGAAAGAAGATGCACTTGGAAACGTTGAATGCAGTCAAACCAAAACCTCTCGGGTGTGGGTGATTGGATACTCTACCGGATTCTTTACTGCCCGTTCTTTTTTGGTCGTTTTAAAGCCAAGGTGGCTGATACGTCAAGAAGGGCCTACACGTCGACCCTACCGGTAAGGTTTCCTTACCACGGGCAAGCGTTCACCTCCATCTCCAGGGGCTTCACTGGGTGCTTCCGTACACCTGGGAAGGCTGAAACCGGTGAGCCCTGTACCCCTACGTTTGCTCGTAAACCGTCAAAACGGAAGAGCATGCTAAATTTCCTACACTGCGCAGGGAGAAGCAAAAATTAAACTTCCCATTTTGCCGCCACGATCGTGATATACTTTTCACATCATCACGTGCGATAAGTTATCTGTCTTGAGGGATGCGAGCGCGCGCGCCAGATACCTTTCCGGGAAGGGGGAAAGATGCGAAAGCAAAAGTGGGCAAAGCACAAAGAGCAAAATAAAAAAAAAAACGACCACTTCACGCAAATATGCTCACTTCTCGAAAGAGAAGGTTCAAGATGATAAAAATCGCTCCACGCACACAACCGATAACCAAACTGTGCAGAAACCAGGCCTGGGAAAACTGACCAAAGCCAGAGCCGAAGCGAACACACATCCATCCCGCCATCCAAGAAGTCATAAATAAAATTGGAACAACCGGCCAACCCCGGCTTGCCGTTGAACTCTTGGCCACAACAGCGCAAGAACGTACACACACACACACACACACACGCAGGCAGGCAAGCCGCATCCAGTACGGTACCGAGGGTGTGGTGATCTTCTTGAAGCGATCCGAAGCCGAAGCGAGTGGTTTTACTGCGCGAGTATGTTACGCTTATCGAACTGGTGGCAAGCGATGTGTACTTCACCCTTCCGAACGGAGCGGATTTTCTCCCGCTGCAACTGATTAATTTATATTACAGCTCCGTTACCGATTAGGCACTACGCTCAACAATGTTGGACGATCGCTGCAAGGGACGTTTAGATAGTGACCCGCGTGTGCGAGATAGAATTTGGTTGTGCAGCATCGTTTTTTTTGTTGTTGCTTCTTCTGTTTTTCACCTGATACGATAAGCGGAGAGAAGATGTTAGTGGAGAGAAAGAAGCACTAGTAGGTGGATTGTAAGACACACACACACACACACACTCACACGACCATCATTATGCTTCTTTGCGTCAGAACACGCGTGTCAGAACAAAAGGCAGCACAGGCAGATGCCGGAGTTTCCGCAGCCTACCAACCGACGTCGTGTTGCTGCTCAGGGCGGCAACGAAAAAGCCGGTCTGTTGTTACTCCATGAAATGTAGCAGCGTTAAAAAAGTGGGCCTTTTGGAGGCTTTTTTTCTCGTTGTTCGTGTATGCTCGGTACATTCAACAACCATTTATTCGCCCATTCTTCTCCTTTTGTTAGCATTAAAACTAACACGTTTTTGTGTATCGTTTTTTTTCCCCCACCCCGTTTGAGGCGCCTACCGCCGTTCCGTGCGCTAAATGATGTTTAAATAGGCTACCCCCGGAGGGCCTTTCTCGGAGTGAGCACAACTCGGAAGCGCTCCAGGAAGAAGGCAACAAATGAAAAAAAAAAACTCTCCCTCAAAACCTAAAGGACCTTTAGCGAAAGGCAAGGTGATGCTGTGTCAACGTGTGTAATGCACTCAGGAAGGGGCGAACACGAGACGCCGAATGCCCAACTAAAAAAAAAAAAGGTGAAGATTAATCACATTAGCTCACAAACAGGCAGCCTCTCCCGAAGTGCGAGGAGAGGGATCATTTAAACAGTGGAGGCCCGGTTGTTTTTTTTTTTGGCTTATAATCGTCACTTTTCTTTAACAAAACACACACGCACAGCCCAAGGTCGATGGTGCGTCCGGTGGATTAACCCGCGTGATGATGAGGTTTACAATGCATTTGGGAAAACGGGACGGAACGCTGGCTGGATATATGTATAGGAGGCAGGCAAGCAGGAAGCGAAATTGTTGCTGAGTCAAGAGCTCCGCTGAAGAGGTGTTAACAACGCGAATGGGGATGTCAAACGGGGTGGCGATTGCCAAAATGCACCAGGAGTGTGTGCGTGTGTATGACGGTAGCAGGGGCAGCACACCATCAACTTCAAATGGCCGCTTGGGGTCAATTGTTGGCTGCTCTTTTTTTTTGTTTGATTTTGGTGCGTGTGTGTGAGAGGTTGTTTTCGGTGCAAATTTGGGCCCCTTGAAAGCTGATTTATGAATTATGGCTTTTTATCCAATTTTCGAAACACTTCACAGCCAGATGAGCCAGCCAGTGTGTGTGTGTGTGTGTGATGTGTGGCACTTATGGTCATTTGGGTGGGACTTTAACACGAATCATCCGTAAATTGTTTTCGTTTTTCGTCATGTTCCTTTTTTAAAAAATGAGCATTCTTACCCCCCTTTGCCCGTTTGCTGGCACTTGTAAATCTAATTTGGATTTGGATGCGGCCAACCCATCTGCCCGTGAAGCTGCCCGGAGTGGAATTTATAGCCATCAGCGCAAAACATGCCATGTCATGCCCGTTCCATAGCATTCCATAGCGCACCGTGCTGCGCGCCGGCACGTGCTGCTTTCCGTCACTGGACCAACGGTTAACAGCGTCGGCGGGCGTTAAGCACAGCCGTCAACCAGGACCGATTAATGCCCGCCCTGCTGGAGAGCGTTTTGCGTGTTGTGCAGCGCCGAACAGCCGCTCCGATACGATTATCGATGGAGGTTTGGTGGTTGGAGGACGATCCTCATCATTCGAACGAAGAGAAAGAGCCACAAACGCAGGTACATAAGTCTTGCCAAGCGAAGGTGTCGATGTATGATTGGCTATTGACTTATCGTGTGTGTGTGTTGCTGCGTTGAGATCATTTGCGCGTGAGCTCTCTCTCTATGAATAAGGATTTAGAGTGCGATGCGTCACCAATCGTTAACCTCATTTAGCCGGGGTAATCGTGCATGATCGGGGCTATTGTTGCACACACACACACACACCCAACACGGAACCCTTGGTTGATCACAACAAAGTTGGCATCGGCCGCGCGCGCGCGCGATATCATCTCTCCAAGCTCGCGCGGGTATCATCACCATCGCAGCAGCGCAGCACGGCGTGTTGTGATTCCGCGCGGCCGATATCATTACGCCATCTTGCACAATTATTCAAATTACGCTCGCGCGCGCATTCCCTTTCCTTTCCGCAAGTTGTGTGTGTGTGTTGTGTGTCAATGATGGTGGTGCTGCTGCTGCTGAAGTTCCGAAGAGCTGTCAAACAGTGAGGTGAAGCGAATGCTCCCTTCCCGGGCTGGCTGTCCATTCCCAAGCACCGTTCGCCCGTGGAACCGGTGGAACGGCTATGGGGAACGGTGTGCGAGCGCGAGCGGAAAAAAGTATCGAATAACCGAATCAGTTTCAGAACCACCGAATGCGACCACAGTCAACAGCACTCACCGTTTGCGCGTCCACTGTGGGCTAATTTTCCTGCCCAATCTTTACCCATACCCTTCACTCCCCCCCCCCCTGCCCCCCCCCGTCATGGTTGTCGAGCGATCCGGAACGGAAATACGTAAACGAAACGAGGAACGCACACGTTTCCATCGGTCACTTTTCCCAGCGCTCGACTTACTCGCCCCGGTAAGCGGATACTCTGTCCCGGTCGCGGAAGACAGACGCGGCCGGGCCGAGCAGTGGTCCCTCGTACCAGGGTGGACGGTCTAGATTTCTGACCTCTGTGCCTAGAGCCCGGACCCAGCCGAAAGGTAGATAATTATCGACCGGCCGTGTTGTAGTGCGGTGTGTTTCGTGTCGTCCAAAAATTGCGCAAGCTGCACAAACCCCCGGGACGAAAAACAAGACATTACCATGCCCGAGAAGCAGCAGTCACACACACACACACAGCACAAAGGGACAAGATAAAAAGGGACGCTCGGTTCGCTGTGTTTTGCCATCAAGAGGTACAAAGACAAACGAGATGTCTTGTTGTTGCTGCTGCTGCTGTTCGTCCTCGAAACTTAAGACACTGGATCGCACGGCGCGGCACACGGGGCGATGGGATTTTTGGACCGTTTTCCCTTTCTGTGGCGGGTACACTCGCGCAAAAACAGAGGACGCGTCCTGCATAATGAGTGTAGGGCAGACAATATTCGCACACAGCCGAGCGTATGGACGGAAATTTCGGCAGAATACGGCGAGCGGAACCGGGTCGATGGCAGCCGCGGGTCAGGGGATGATTTGCATGGATGAGTTTATGGCTGGTCGAAGGATTTTACCATTGCCTAGACACAATCGAGCCCATCATATTGTTGTACCCATTTTGGTTCTAGGATGGTAGAAAATGATGAGCATAATTCAAATGACAGGATCAAGGGAGCTCTGCCCGTTTTGCCTCGTGGCTTTGGGTACGATTGGTACGCATTCCTTAGGTGCAGCTTGTGCGAATTTGTTACGCTACTACTCTGGGAAGATGTCTGATAAGAACTGTCCAAGTGCAACTCGCAACGAGCCTAACAGGGCTCGATTGGTAACGGTTTGCGATACAATGTGGCCGTAAGCGATGTGGCCGTCGGGAAGGTTGGAAGGATGGTTAGAAGTATCATGACGGTGTAAGATTTCGTACGATATCCAAATGATTTCTAAGACATCGGCAAGTCATTCCGGGACAGTACGGACAGCGCGTAATGGGCCAGATTTCCAGATCCAATGCATTATCTGTCTCATTTGTAACTGTTTGTTAAGCGTTCAGGGAGCATTTCAACGGCTTTTTACCGATTTCCGTGACTCCAGCTGGAACGGTAAGGCACCTCCCAAAGTGGTGCCTAATTTGATTAATCGTTCGCCATCACTCTTGGGCCCGGCCCGGTGGTGTCCACCGCGTACCTGATACCGTGGTAAGAAAAACCGATCACCCATCGGCCGGCTGGGTTTTAGCATTTTTGCCTCTTAATTGCACAATTTCCCATGCAAATACCCCCGGCTGCGCTCGGGAAACGGTGGCACGACCCTTTTACCAGGTCGGATCGCGCAGTGTCCTGCACCGGTTGAAGGTGACCTCGAACACGCCGAAGACGGTTGTGTCTCGAGAGCGGGCATCGTGCATCGGGATGCGCTCGAAGGTCAAATTTATGATCACTTATTAGTTTCAGGTGTTGAGAGACAAAAGGGGTTGCAGTGTAAACTGTACGGCGGCCTGAAGGTCTTGAAGAGCCCGAAACGAACGAAAAAGGATACATTGGCTAATGTGGCATTAAGGGACGACTGGTACACAGAGGAGAACGAGCAAGAGAGTAACGGAATGAATCCTTTTTTTCATCTCTTCTCGGTTGCCCCCGAATCCCTTTACGGGCTCAGCGATCGAGAGGTGTTTTCTGCCCGCAGGGCACAGCACATCCCTTTACGCTGGGTCGGATCGTGCTGAAAGCGGACGACCGGTGAGATGCGTGCCAGCGGCAAGTTTACGCTATTTATGACGCTGTTTTGTCATTTAAAAAATGGACATTTTATTTTAATTAAGTTTTTCCAAGCCGTCCGCCGTCCGGGCTTGGAAAAGGATGCCATGGAGCGGATTGGTAACCCTTTTTTTTTTGGTGGTTGGTAGCGTCCTTGCGTTCCTGTATTCTCCTCTTGCTATTGCGCTGCAATGTGTCTTCATCGCCTTGATTATTCCCGATGACCAGTGGTCAAAACAGTTCCGTAATGTGTGCGTGTGTGTGTGTCCCAAGAAGATCCAAAGACAGGGTCCTTTTTGTGCAACAATAGAGCGTTGTTGGAACAAACTCTCACCTGGGAAAATGGATGCGTAACAGAAGGGGTGACTCATGACCGAAGCATCGTCTCAACCGATGCGCTTGATGTTTCGTTCGCTTGCGGTCGAGAAAGTCGAAAGAGCAGCTTCCTCCGGCAAGAGCCCGCGTGCTGCTGGGGTTCCGTTTGTTCGCTTATCAGCTCGGTGCGATCGTTGTCTTGCGCACTATTGTTCCATTATCTAGCTGCCCTGGCGACACAATAGAATGCTTCAGCAAGCGCGACAGAAGGCGCAAACAAACAACAGTTCAAGCATCTCTTCCGCAACAGGATCCGGAATGTCTTTTGGGATTGAAGAATGAAACACATCCGCGGAACAAACACAACGCCACGGTACACGATCTCAGCTGCCCGATAAGCGAACAACGCCGCCGCGCCCAACCTGGTGAAAGGCCGTGTTCTTGGCGCGCCCCTCATATTCTCCTTAGCATCACACACAAAGACACACACACACAACGCACTCAAACTCCTTTCAGCTTTTCACCTGGGCCAGGAGGAGGAACGCACTTTTTTTTCGACGCTCAAAACAACATCATCCAAAAAAACACGACCACAGCAACAGCATCATAATCATCATCATCGTCTTCGTCGCCGTCGTCATCATCCACCCACCCAGTGTGAGTGATTGTTTCTCGCGTTTTTTGTTGTTGTTGTTGTGTTCTTTCAAGAAGGATGGAAAACGATCGAACCGACGGAAGATACGACCGGCGTACGGCATTCGTTCCGCGTGTTGTGCTGCGCGATTCCAAGCGCTCGTTGCGCGAACCGTTTTGCCGGGTTCGTCGCTTACGTTCTTCAGATGGGCGCGACACGCGGCAAGGGGCAAGAAGGGAGAGAGCACGCGAGTAACAGCACGGCGTGTAAGAATGTATGTTTTGAGGCTTGTGTGTATATGCAGCGGCACTCGTGAAGGAGTGTTATTTTATGATTATGTTTTATGTTTCTTCCACACTCCTGCCAATGGCCGGGCCCGTCCCTTGTCCCACGTGGACGTGGTGCGCTGCTCTCGTTCCAGATGCCGAATCCCGATCATCACCGTTCACCTTTATCCGGTGCCCGGGCCATATATTCGGTTCGATTGCATCGCGGCGGGCAAAATCATTCGGCCGACATTCAGCGGCGGCCCCGGGTACGAAACCTCGAAATCCCCTGCGCGTTCTCGCGCAAATTCAGCCTCCCGCCAACAGTTGTTAACAATATAATCATCAATTTGGCGGAGTGGAGCGGAGTGGTTCGGGGTGCCATTACGATACGATCGGCCCTGGTCGCTCCGGCCGGTACGTGGTTGTGAATTCGCGTGAGCGCGCGCGACCGTGTGAAAATGTGCGTTTTGCGTTTTATAATCGATCGTGAGTGCGAACGCGGGCGGCTGTACCGGCTGTACTGTATGTATGTATGTAAGAACTGTTCGATAAACGGTTCATTCGTGTAACGCAACATTGCAACATCGGTTTCCCAGCAAAACGATTTAGGACTTGCTCGGGCTACGGTTGCCGCCCAGGAGCCCAGACACTGTTTGCTTCTCAGACTGGAGAGGAAAGAAGACTTTCACCTTCATCCAGTCATCTGTCAAATTGTGGCCGCTGACCATCGGCCGAAACAAAAACGTCTAAACCCGTAATCTTCACACCCAAATCCCGTTGTTCTCGGTGGTGAACTGTCCTTCAGTCCCCGGGACCCTTTCTCCGTAGCAGCATTCTTCTTTCTCCTGTCTTTTTTTTTGTTCTTCATGTTCTTCATCAAATCCAGGATGGGCTGGAGTGTCGCTATGACGAGATTGCATTGCGAGATGTGCAACCTTGCCCGTGGCTTTTCGCCGCAAGCTAAATTGCAGACAGAGTGCGCCGCTCTGTCCATCTTGCTTGCACTCACACACATATTCACCCGTGACCTCGATGCCGTGATCAGTGAACCCTTTCGGAAGAGGGGGGCACCAGATCCTTGCGTAAATGGTGTGCGGACGCCCTGTGCTTCCGCGCTCAAAAGCCGGAAAGGGGATTACAACATACCGGCACCAGTGGCCGTGTCATCCTTGCTGCGGCCGCTTGACCGAATCTTAATGAATTATAATTTATTCCAACGGTCAGTCCAGGAGTGACCATTTTCTTGACCAGGCTGACCCGGACAGTGGACAGTTCCTTCGTGCGCCGCTCGTTCTTGGCCGGAAAACCCAATCGACCGGACAATAGGTCGGCCAAGGATGTGCAGTGATAGAGAACCGGTTTTCCCTATTTCCTTTGCATTGTCCGAAGGGATGTTGCATGTGTGTGTGTGTGTGTGTGTTTTGGCAATCGTTCTCACAGTGTGCACCCTTTCAGCGGCCGGTCACTGTTTTCTCAGCGGATTAGTGCGGGAACAGAAGAAACGGTCCTTCCTTTTCGGTGTTCCGATCGAAATTCGGACACTGTCCAGTCATTATTGTGATTATTTTTCGTAATATTTTTCCCTTAGGATGGCTGGCCGTTGTCGGTTTTGGGTCTGACGATCGAGACACGGGGAAAGATGGGCGGGCAATAAATCATCGAGCGTAGAGGCTGCAGCTAATGGTGTCGGGGCAAATAATAGTTCAAATATTCCATTACCCCGATACGCTACGAATCGGCTGGCCGGTCAATTCTTAGCCCGTGTAGACGGCCCAGCCCGGGGAGAAGCGTCTTTTGTTTCTAGTTTCAAAACATAAGGCGAGAATAGGTGATGTGTGTGTGTGTGTGGCACGTTAGTAAAATAACCATGAAGCCTTTGTTCCTTACACAAACTCTTTAGGGGGCAGAACCACGCGTAACGGGTACCGGTTGTGTGCTCTGCTGCTGGGTATATTTGTTTTAAGTATTAAAAATCATAACGTTTTCATAAATCATGGTCCTTTCTGTTCCGTTGTCCTTAATAAGGCAAAATTTCCGTTGCTGCGTGCAACATACCAAGGCATGGCATGAATTAGACACGCAATAGTTCGTACGTGTCACGAATCGACCGAACGGCCAAAGATCCTCGAGTTCAATCGAACCACTCGGCACGGCAAGTAGTCCGCGGGATACGGGCTTGATGAGATCTCACCTTCAGGATCTATCGATCGTTCCCATCCGATACGGTTCGCGCGGCGGGTGCGCACCGTCTTGTACTCGCGCAAAACAAGAACCCCATACAATGTCAAGCATGTTGTAAAACATTAGACCATTCTTCACTGCATTGAACGGTAACAATCGCATTGCAGCGGAGCGCTGATAACAGAGGGTCACACGAGAGTGCACTTTCGATGGGAACACAAGATGTCAATTACAGCAACAAAAATCTCACCCGAGTAGGTCGGAGCCAAACCTTTCCCAAGAAGTCGTCACATTTCGGCACATGCGGCGAACAATCGTAGCGCTCCAGGGGAGGCTCCTTTTTACTGTGCCCTGCCACGGCATGACGCCCGTACCGCGGCCCTCGTGAGGTGTTCACGTGGAAACGATATTATTGTTGCCGCCTTTGCCGTGAAGTCAACCATCGGCAATAGGCAACCATAGGCACGGGAGAACAGTCTTGAGAAAAACAGTAATTACTTAACGATACTTGCAAAATCTCCCCCCGGGCACACATAATGTATGCCCGCGGCCAATAACGGAAAGGGTTAAAGCTGAAGGAATTCGGAACTCCTGCGTAGCGCGCGAGTTTGTGAGCCTTAGAAAAGCACAACAATGCTTCGCTGCAGCACCATAATGGCTTGTTTTTTTTTTTTTTTGGGGGAGTTTCCGCCGGCAAAAGACTAATTGAATGAATTCCCAACACAATCCCACATTCGTTGGAGATGGAATTCTGCCCAGGGATGGGGAAAAAATGAAACGCTGATACCACGCGCACACCGGCATGATGCGGCGAAGGCGTGCGACGGTACGGAACTTTAGAATGGCCGGGCGCTGGTGGCGACACCTCCGCTTCACCTACACGGCCCTACACGTTTGACATCGTTTGTCACTTGACGCGGTGTGAATGTGGTGACGGCTTTCTGGGTCGCACAAACCATGGCTTCCCCGGCTTGTTTTGCGAACAGCAGGCTGTGCAAAGTGTGTGCAATGCCATCGAATCTAATTATCGAACAGTACTGTAGCCCATGCAACAACAAGCCCACTACAACACCCCGTGGAAATAGGAATGTTTTGCAGACGGCAACGATTATGTCACACTGTGTAAGGATGAGGCACAAAAAAAAAACAAGTCTGCTGATGACTTACCTTCACGTCGCATTCCCATTTTGAGGCACTTTCGTAGTCGACAGAACTGACACTGATTTCGGTGGTGCTGATCGATGGGGCAATTCCGATTGCCCCGGCAGGAGTAGGTGAGATTCCGCCGTACCGAGCGCTTGAAGAACGATTTGCAGCCTGGAAGAGAGAAACAAAAAAACGAAAGGGGTTAGCACTGCGAAGAAGTGATGCGTTCTCTTAAGGGAACAATATAACATGTAGAAGCGTTGCAAACGAGAGCAAGTGGAATGCGTCCGAACGCGGCTTTAACGACATTGATGCGTGATCTGGACGTGGCCGCCAGTTCAAATGTCGATCGATTACGGGACGGTGCGCCGCGTTCGCTGGGAAAGGGCGGCCTGATCGATGGATGAAGCTATTTAGCTGGCTTTCGCCATCACACGCGAGCAGAGGTTTTCCAGGGCGGATCTTTTTTAGCGCCACCACCACCATCACCTCAACACCCGCCATCGCCTTCTAAAGGGAAAGAGCGCTAACCCTGTAATGCAGGGCGGCGCGAGCGTTTGCCCTTTTTTTCGTGGAAAGATTAATTAGTTTAACCTCTCCCGTGTCGGCGTAATTAGCCTGGACTGGCCGCGGACAGGCCTTATTGCTGTGGTATCAGTGAGCGGCGCAATCTTTGGTGGCGGCGAAAGTTTCCCCGCCGGACGGAGCCCGATAATGACTCGATAGGATTTCAGGTGAAACCAGATGGCCCAGGTTGGGAATATTTTAATCATCCATCAAGCGTGTGGAGTCTGTGTATGTGTGTGTGTGGATTTGGGAGGATACACGGTTTCGGTTGCGAACCACGGCGACCACCTTTTGCGGTCTCCTGCCGTTGAGAATGGGAGCAATTTGTAGCGATTTTTCGGTTTTTTCTGTGAAGAAGTTCTGTGTGCTTCTTTAAGAACGAGGGAGAACTCTACTCCAGCCCTGCTTGGCGGCGCCTGTGAAAGGAAACGTGCACACGCACACCATGGTGTCTATTCTTCGGCGGTAGGCACCAGTGCAGTGGGCCGGGTCCCGATAAACTGTCAAACAATCGGCATCGTTCACCGTGGAACAACGGCTCCCCCACCGGCGGGGTGTGGTGTCAACGGGTGGCCCGCAGTAGGGAGGGACCGTACTGGGTAGGGCAGAAAAAAAGTAACCAAAACTTTTCAAGTAATTAGGAACAATTTCATTCCGGACGGCCTTGCACGCTTTTGCTCCGCTCGAGGGCAAGTTTGCTACTTTTGTGCGTTTGTCGCTTGCCGTACGCAAACGCAATCCCTGCGTGTCGCGCAGGACTGCCTGCTGGCGGGAAACGTGTACCTCCACGGTTAGCAGGGCATTCGCGTACTCTCTCTCTCTCGTTAGGGTTTACGTTTCAATTCTTGTACCATCAACCATCAAACAACGAAATATTGTCACAATTGGTTTGTTACAATCATGGCGCATTCTTTCTGTTTTTTGTGTTGCTGGTTGGACACAGAAGCATGTAAACTTTCCAACAGACGAATTGCATCCCGGGGGTGCATTTGAATGGCCACCGCTACACAATGGCAATGGGTTCCAGTTTCTTCCATTCCAGGCCACAGTCCCGAAACTATTGTGCCGATTGTGTACGCCTAGCACAGCAGAGTGATTGTTGCGTACGTGTCCCCCCAGTGCTGGAGAGCAAAAAGGTAGCCATTTTGAAATCGAGGAAAAAGTTAGCCCTTGTCTAGAGCGTTCTATCCAGCACGACAATGGATGAGCCGTTTTTTTTTCTTGCCTTCATTTGCATACATACTTTGCCTGCACGAGGGCACGATGCACTTTTGTATGATGCACGGTGAGGCAAAGCAAAAGCAAAACAACCATTCTTTCGGCAACGGTGCTATGCTTAGAAGGTTGCGATGGGTTCCGGCAAATCCGGGGCCGTGGGAAAGGGACCCCCATACGGTACCGGTGACCAAAACAAAACAAAAACCCCCCGCTAAAGCCAGGACCGGGACAAGATCGTAAAAATGGTGCAAAGTTACATCTTCGACAGATTGATTTGCGGAGAAGCATAAATTTCCCTTCCGGTGGTCCGGCGTGTTTGGCAGCTCCGTATCTAATTGACACTCGCCTCCGACCGTTGCTGGGTGGAATGGAAAATGGAAAACAGCAACGAACGTCAACACACACACACAGAACACCGCCCAGAAGCAAACATACCGGGTGCACCGAAAGCCAAGACTGGGGAATCTGTTGCCGATTCGGTGCGGTGTTTGCACCAGGATAAAATGGGTGATAAATTGAGCAGTAACAACTCACTACAGTGCGCATAGGAGCACTTTGTCTCCCGATTGATGCGCGGAGCGGGTGTCGTGGCTGGGTGCACTTTCACGCACGGACGGACCCATTTTTGCCAGCATGAATTTCAATTTTCAAACCACAAAATCGGTCCACCGCTGGTAAGGATTAATCGGGAAGGGAAACTCTGCGCCGTGCGGCTTTGAAGTGAAGGCTATAAATCAAAGCCTCAATATTCCTTCTTTTGCATGCCGCGAATGAGGTGATGAGGAAGGCACAGGAGACACAAGTAAAGCAGGGGAGAGGAACAAAACAATAAAGAAAAGCATGACGTTAAGCATAAGCAACACCCGAGCGGTAATGGGATATTAACGGATCTTCGCTTCTCCCACTATTTTACCCCGTTTAACGTAAATTAGCGAACCCGCGTCTACTTCTCCAGTTTTACTTCTCTCAACCGCCGCCACCAGGAGCAGCAATCACGTGGTCAAGGTTCGCGGTGGTCCTGAACAGCCAGATGATGATCTGGATCTCGCTCTCTTACCCGCTGGTCGGTGAAGTGCCCTCCGGGAAGCGCGCAGCAGCAGCAGCAGTTTCGCGCGCTTCCGAATGCTGACGCACGTAGCACGAAGGCGCGCACACACACACACACACACATTCGGGGCTTACCTGTGCCCGAGTTTGTGCCTGCAATCTGCATATAATCATAATAATATGTAATAATGCACCGCGGACACACCACCACCGGGGGCGAGCCGGCCGAAGATTGCTGTATGCCCACACCACGTGCAGTTTTTTCCCGGATCATTCCCCTCGGTAGCAGCCTGCATATGCTGGGAAATCCTTGCGCCCGTGTGTTGGCGGGATGTGAGATTTAAGTTTTCCTTTTCAATTACATCTCGGCTCACAGGTCATTTCATTACCCGTGCTGGTCAGCAGCTTCACCGGAGGTCGCCGGTGAAGATCAAAGCACAACACTACCGAATTTGCCATCGCGCACGCCTCCATTCCATGCCACCGGAGAGCCGTGCAAATGTGTGAGGAAATTTGAAATTTAAATAACTGCGCCGCCTGCCCATGTGGGAGCACACCGGGGACCGGGTTGATTCTCATTATTTATCTCATTACGCTGGCGCTTGGGTAACAAACAACAACAAAACCAAGCTGTGGGTGCTGGGTGAATTGTTTATGCATCTCTTGGGCTGCATTCTGGGATAATTAGAGTGTGCAGCGACTGTGCGAGAACGGCCGCATCAGGTATGCCGCATCAGCCAACACACCGCATAAGGCACCAGCAGCTAATATGTAGTGCAATCTGTGTGTGTGTGTGCGCGATTGGCGGCTCGCGGGGATGAAGATGTGTACGCTTCGTTTGCCATCACCTACGGATGGTCAATGCACCGGTGCATCGGCAGCAGCGATGAGAATTGCTTAATTTAAGATTATCGCTCAATTTGTAACCCATCGGTACCTTTCGGTCGGTGTGTTACGGTGTGTGGTAGGAAATGGGTTGCGGCCGCTTTGCTTGTCCTCAGTCGATCGGTGTGCAATGTGTGCGAGATCGGGTGCGAGACTTGTGAATGCAATCCGTCGGCGGTTTGTGTTTGATGTGCAATTTTTTGTTTAATTTAATTTCCACTGTTTTTGGGTAATTTCTATAAGTTCATGTTTGTTTTGTCCGTCCAATAGGCTGCTTCAAAATTGGAGTTTTAAAATTATTACCTTTTCGCCCATTGCGTTTATCTCTTCCGATGCATTATTATCTGAATAAACTGGCTCCACCGATTCAAATTCATACCTATTCCCTCCTATTTCCTTCATTTCCTTGTAAGTCTCTCTCTCTCTCTCTTTCTCTCTCACACACACATTCTCTGCCTCTCGTTATCATCCATCACGTCGCTAGCGGGCAGCAAAATCGGGATAATTAAATTAAAAAATCCCGATGATACACCTATTTATCTAGATCCCCGGGTTTCGTAAGTGAATCCTCCCATTCCATCGCTTCCACCGAGTTGTGGCCACAAGTTACAGCACAGCACAACCCCGTGTGTGCGTGTGTGTGTGCCCTGTCCTGTCCTGAGGGCAAACCAGTGTGAGGGTGTTGGCGTATCCCATCCGGCACGGTGTTGGCTGGGACTGGGTCGTGCTGCGTCCCCGCCCGAGCGAGGGCGGATTGGATGCATAACGAGATAATTTTGTGGTTCGTTGGAAGATAATTGATTATGAACCCTCCCCGTGGTCCCCCTTTTTCCACCCGTTGGGTATCTTCCTGTTGGTCCGGGTGTTGGCAAAGAATCGTGACAGTTTTTAGAAACATCTGGTGGGGAAGGTGGGAGCTGTACGGAGCAAAGCAAAAAAAAAAAAGGATCTTTCGCAAGAATAGATGGTGTGGTGTGTGTTACTACATCTGTAGCCCTTGCCCTGCGGTGATATGGTGTTGGAATTTGCGTTTAAATCACGCACACTTAGGCACACACACACACACACACACACACACACACACACACACACACACACACACCCACAAGGAGGAGCATATGATGTATGAATACATTATTCATAAACTATGCAAGCAGCTCGGTCACACATTGCGGTTGTAACTAGCCGCGCGCAGTCCCGTGTGGCCCCCGATGGCATTTCAACTCCCCGGATTCGCCTTTGCTCTCCTTCGCTCTCTCTCTTTTTCTCTCGCTGTAACGGCATGAATGAGCCGTCAGGTTTGAAAATTTGGCCAGCGGCCATCGAATCCCAACGCAACCCTACCATCACCATCTCCGTTCGCTTATCGCTCGAGATGATATCAAACAGCCGGCAGCAACAAGGAGCATGGTACAGGAGGGCTTCTTTCTACTGTCGACTGTTGGTGGTGTTGCGCACTATGGCTCGAAGCTTTAACAGGAAATAATTTTGCATAAATTTGCATACACACGCCCGCACACTTACACACGCCTGTATGTTATATTTTTAAATTTCCACCGCATCCGCATCATGTATTGTGGAGATGAAATTAAAACTGTCTATACGCTGCGGCACATCCCCCGGTCGGTCACCGTGTGCTGTACAGTGCAAGGAAAGGTTTAATTCAATTGCATTTGATTAAAAATCAGACACCCGAAAATTGCAACCCCCCCCCCCCCCAAACGAGTGGCGTTGAACTCGATAGCACTGCAAAAATAGGAAATATTTCACACAAACAAAACAAATCGCAACCCACTGCGAACCGCACGAGCCATACGTTACATGTGTACCAACGATCACGTTGACAACCGTTCTAACCGATTTAAAGCCGACATCAATGGTTCGGCGAGAGAGAGAGAGAGAGAGAGAGAGAGAGAGAGAGAGAGAGAGAGAGAGATTTTAAACACATCGATCGCTGTGTCCGATAACCAGGCGATGCAATATGGATGCAACAATTTGTTCCGTTCAGCACCGCAGCGCTGGCTGAAACGACATCCACCTCACTTCCCCAATGAACCGCAATCGTCTCGCAATGCCGTGTCGTTATCTGGTGGTGAAAATTTTCCCATCTTATAATTTTCCACTCATCGCAACTAAGGGCGCACCGAGAGCGAGAAGAACGAGAAAAAACGGGGCAGAAATAAGAACGCAACAAACAAAAAAAAACCCTCCCGAGCCCGTCACCGTCAGCGGACCGATCGATCATGGGCCGCTTATCCGGCCGAAACCGACCGAAAGGAAAGTAAACACGACGATCAGTCCTCAAGTCGCCGCCGCATCGCAGCATCCCCGCCCCAGCTCACCGGTTTGCTGGAGGAGTTTGAAAAGCAATTTCTTTACCGAGCAGCAGCAGCAGCAGCAGCAGCAGTAAATGCAACGGTGCAGTGGGTGAGGAGGAAGCAGCACAGATAAGCGACGCACGGGAAGCGGGGTGCCGAGTCGTGCAGCAGTTAATAAAAAGGGGCATATGAAATAATAAATTATTTTCCGATCGATGCGCCGAGATAAGGGGGCCGCATTGCGGGCGATTGCGCGCGGCCTTTGCGTCGGCAAGATCGAGTATGTGTGTGCGCGATCGGGTCGCGCGCGCGCCCGCACACCACACACACACGGTGCTTGGGGCGCATGAGGTGTAGCACCCCGAGGGAGCAGGCAAGGAGCACACACACACAGAAAAAAGGAAACACATTCTGATTGTGTGCGCCCTTCTTGCAGGGGTGCAGTGATTTCGTTGCTTCGCTTTTCGTCGTTCCGTTTTGGAAGAATCAGCGTTTGGAGCGTTCCGTTTTTTTTCCTTTATTCTTTTGGTGTATGTGTTGTGTGTGCTTCCTTCCTTCCTCCTACTCGTAATCGTTTTCATTAACCCTATTACCGGCGCTAGTACCGGTCCGGGGGGGGGGGGGGGGGAGTACAGGGATTGCTTTAAAACATAATTAAACCGTTATGCGCCTCGGTTTCGCGTGGTTCGCGCTGGTTTGAAAAGGAAGTGCACGCGCCCTGCCTCAACTCACACACCCCTGCCCCAACAAAACCGTGCGACAGTAAAGGCGACCGAACCATGCTTACTCGATCGGATCGAAGATTTACCTCCACGTCCCATCAACCCCCCCTCCCCGTGCGCCATGTGATCCAAAGCTGCATAAAGAATAAGATCACGACTTGCAGGTACTTATGAGTTTATTTCCTACGAAGCACTCTCGTCGCTGCGCTTGCCAGCATCGGTCCGGCACTATCCCAACGAGAAGACGAATTTCGCATCGTACGATACCGAGAATGTACCATCCTTTCTGGGGACGGGTGTGTAAGAAGCTCCTCGCTCTCTCCCTCACACCGTGCTGCTCTCTTTCTACCCCTGCATCGTGTCCGATAGCGGGTCCGGTGTGACTTACCGGGCTATTATCTTCTTTCCCATCCGCGAACGGAGTCCCTCTCCGGGGAAGAACACGGGAAAGCCCCCTGAAGGAAGATGGCCCGCAGCAGCAGCAGCAGCAGCAGCGGCAGCTTCGGCAGCAACAACGGACACGGGCTGGCTGTCCGGCCAGGGCTTTCGAAGTCGCGAAACAGCCAGCCAACGCGAAACGGGCAACAAAATAATATTGAATTAAAATCGATCGCTAGAGACGGAGTGTGTGTGTGTGTGTTTGTACCTGGGTGGGTGGGTCGGTGTACCAGAGCGGTTGAATTAAAATTGGAATCCCGAGACGGAGACGCTTCCCACAGTTCCCAGGCTCTTCGCACGGCACTGGGGAAGGTGTATTGCTGGTGTTTCTGGTTCTGGGTTCACGCTGTACGGTGTTGTTGTTTTTCCACTGTCCAGTGTGCAATTGCCAACATGGCAATAATTATCGAATTACGAAAAAAGGGCGACTTAGTTTGAATGACCTCTGACCTTTCAGCGGACCCAACGGAACGGAGGCCCGCTGGTGTGTACCGGCGCAGGGCTGATTCCGATTTGCAAATTTGCCAACCTTTGGTGCGATGGTTGAAAGGTACATCTCTTGAATCTTTGTTGCATTCAGCCTACATTACACAGACTGTTTGGGTACTATTTAGTTAGAAGATCCCGAGGAGAGCCAGCAAGTAAAACAGTATGGAAGCTCATGTGCAATAAATCATCCTTTTCGCAGCGATTTGAACAACAGTGAGGCACATGGTTCTGTCTATGTTTTGCTTCCACTTTCGTACGAAGAATTGTAAGCTCAGCAACAAACTCCAGACGTTATAGACAGCACCACGAAACGATGTAACAACTTTCGATGAGCTTTTAAAAAAAAGTAAATATTCCCACAGGACGTGCCAATGCTGTTCTAGACCGTCTCTTAAATGCTGGGGAAAGTTTTTCATTAACAAAGTTAAACTATTAAACAAAGAGAAGGCACGTAAATCATTCGCCGGGTAAACAGTGTTGCAAAAAAATAAAAATAAACTGGGATAATATGTAGCAGCCCGTTAATGTGGTTACACCCCGAACCCCCGGGATCGATGATGTCTGCTCAGTAGTGTGTTCAATAACTCTATTTAACTTTCCAATCATGCTGTTTTGTTGTTTTGTTTCATCAGGTTCGTCAGCTTTTCCCCTTCAAATCTCCGCCCCAAACAGCACAACGTGAAAAGGGGTTTAAACTGTCGTCACCGTTGCTAGAAATCCATTCACTCTGTGCCGAAAGGAAACACGAACCATACCCGTTTTTCGAGCCGTTTGGCAGGTAAAACGTTGTTGTTCAAGTGTCATCATCGATGGAATTAACATCACTTGTTGTTTTCTTCTCGTGGCCCAAGGGAAGAGTGGGGATGGGGTTTTTTTTTGTGTTGGGAAACACAAGTGGAGGTACCACAATGTTGTCTCCCATTCCTCTCCGAAATGATGCTACATTCGATTGGGAGATGCTAATCATTGGATCGCATCTTCAACACCATCTGTGTAGAAGAACATCATTTCCGAGTTGGGCAGCGAGAGAGAAGGCAAGAGGTAGACAACGGCCAAGGACCTAGAGTGTTGGTGCCCTCGGGGTTGGAATAGTCGCGCAATAAAGACATCGCTAAAAATAGTGCCACTTGAAGGCGGGCTCGACACAGGCCCGCTGATGACATGATGATGACGATTGAAGATGAAGATGGGTGCCGTGTTTGCTTGTTTGGAAGAAGCACAAACAAAAAGGTAGTCGAGGCAGAGCCAAGCGAGAATCTGAAGCTTTCGTGAAGCAGAGTCGCAGCAGGCGGAAAACTTCAGGCGTGCATCGAGCGATGCTGCTACATATGCTGAGCAGGAATGCAAAGTTCGGTGTGCATTGAACGCGAGCAGCATGGTTTGCGTTAATTAAAACCAATTTAAACATCCCGCGTGCAGCTGCGCTCTCTGTGCAACGAATCCCAGTCTTCGATTCGCTGTTCGAGTAAATGAAGTTCAATAGGCTTAATTTAATATCGTGCGTTGATTCGCGCGCTTGGGACACACTGGGAACGAACCACTACAACTTGAACGTGTCGTGGCAGTTGAATTAGAAATAACACTGCCCCCCCTTCTCTCCCTGTGATTCTAATTATCAACAAAGCAGCGATACAACATCGAGGCATCGCGGAAACACACACACAGACAGTCCATCGTCCCATTAGCGATTGATGATGATGGTAGCTGATTATATTGATCGTTTTCATCATGATCATCATCATCACCATCATCATCAGCAGCGTGATCGTTTTCAGCATCAATAATAATCGGTGCAATCGCCACCAAACGATGCTGGGCGGGTGATTGGGGCGATGTTTTTCATTTTTTTCGTTTTGTTATAAACATTCTCCCCGACTCGCACCGGGCACCGTTTCGAGCCCGTGCCGTGCTGTGTTCATTATTAATAAGCGACGAAAGGCGACTCCAAGCACGGTTTGAAGTGGTTCGCTTTGTGCGAGTGGGTGGCTGCCATTGATCGAAGCGATTGATCGCGGAAACCGACGACGAAAAGCCATAATAGAGCCAAGGGAGTGATGCGCGCTGAATGAGGGGATGAAAATGAGAAGCGGGACGTTGATGTATCTAGACACTATAGAGTCTTTTCTTTATCACACACACACACAAAAGTGATGAGCACACCAGGTAAAGCAAAACAATGCGGTGCGAAGGGTGCGAGCGCGTCAAAATCGACCTGACCCGATCGGAAGGAGTAGAAGAAGTCGCAGCATAAAAAAAGCGGCATTTACTTATGCGTTCCCCCTGCCCATTTTGGCTCCCTCCTCTCCCAAACGTCACTTGCGATAATGCTGTACGAAGGACTGGGCAGGTACATGGGGGACAGGGTTGATCATGGGCCACGAGTAGGTCACGATTTTTGCTCACTTCATCCTTCAGTGTGTGTGTGTGTGTCTGGGGCGCGCGCGCCCGCGCACACATAACCTGTCTTCGGCCAAAGACGCGGGTGAAAGGGATCGCTTACAATCGTCTTATCTCCTGCATTCTTCTTCCCCACATTTCGTATCACCCCTTCCCCCATTTCGCGGGTTCCCATCGGCATCGGGGAGCGCGGGGCAGTGCGGGATTAAAATCGAAAATCGATCTCGATCCCGCGTACGATAGATCGCAACGATTTGGCTCTTTCTCTGTGTGTGGAAATTGTAGTCGCGTGAGTTTCCACCAGCTCCCCACTCCCCCTCCCTCACCCTCCACAACAGCGATCGTGTGCACGCCCTTCTTCCGCCCGATCATTCCCGCGATTGAGGTTAATAGTTAATAAAAACCCGATTCCCTTTGCGCGCTCCACTGACACTGACCCGCTGGCGACCTAGGGTTGCACACCTCTTGGCTACACCCGACCCCGCTTCGCAGTGGAAGTGACCCCCGGACACTATGGCACTGTGGAAGAATCTTGCGCCCCTTCCTGCTGCCCGTAAATGGAGCTGCCCGATCGATTGTGTGTTTGCAACAATGGCAATCAGTCCACATTAGGCAGGCCGGCGAATACGGATTAAGCACACCGGGATGATTTCGTGACGAATTGTTTTTTGGTTGTTTTCTACCTCCCCCTCTCGTGAGACGATGTGTTGATTTTAATTGGTGCAGTTGTTGTGTGTGTGTGTGTCTATTGACTTCTTTGCACTCTTTTTAAAGGGAAAACGGCTCCTTAATTCGCCACGCCCCTCCCCGGGATGGCGGCTCCGGTGCCGAAATTCCGTTGAAAATTACGCATCCACGCACATTCACGCGGCTTGGCATGAAATCGTGGCTTCTTTTTTCTCTGGCGGCAAGTGTTTGTGAAATCGATGCGACATTGATGGCGCCCGCCGTCGGCCGATGAAAGCGAAACAGAGGGAGCGTTAGCCGTCGGCCCTAATAAAACGGTTGAGCAAATTCCGCAGAATGCTGCCAGAGGGTCGGTGGATTGAGTGGAAAAGCAGAAAAGTGTGTCTGTATGGGAAGCCACCCTTCACGCCGTCGGTTACGGTCCGGTGGGCAGTTCGCTGGAAACCCCCGCCGGTAAGCAACACGGTGGGACAGTTATGGCTAATTATGGGCGAATTAGGGAAGCTTCTAAAGGAATGCAGCGGCCTAAGATGTGGGACAGTTCTCGGGAAGACAGTTGTTTTCGACACCGAAACGCCACCAACAACCACCGCAAAGGGAAGATTATAATACCGTGATTGCACAATTTTTGCACCCCTAATTCAGAGTTCTCAGTGTGAGAGATAGTGAATCATTCGCGGTATCGCGGAAGATAACAGTCTGTAGAGCCGTGGTCTGCTGCTTGCATAACATCCCGTTCTACTGCCACCTGAGGTGGGACGGTGGGATTATCCAAGCATCGCGGCAAAGCATTGTCGTAACAGCACAAAGTGTGAAATTGAATGCAAAAAAAAAAAAACCCCGACGCCCATCAGTGGATGTATGTGTTTGCGGGTGCTAGAATGAGGCCGATTATTTTGTTTGTAATTAATTTCTGCTTTAATCTGGATAGCGATTGCCATCAAAACCATTGCCGGTGCGGGAACCGTTCCTCGGCACAGGTCGATGGTTGAGGGAACGTTTTCCATAACGCTTTCGTGTTGGTTCTTGGGCTCATCTAAAGCGATCGCATGTCTGGAGTGAATGTTGATTCCTGTTGCAAAACAACAAACCCATTATGACGGTATAGTTCGTTAGCCCGGACGGATGGGCATATTTCACACCGTGCCGACATAATGCCTCAATTCCGGGACTCGGGTTGTTCTAGTGCATCCTCCCCCCCCCCCCCCCCTTTGCGGCTAGATTCTAGCTCACGGAAGCGTTGGATGCACTGATCACAATCACCCAGCCTTGCCCGCCCGTACACTGCAATTATGCACCGGTTGAGATGCACCCACCAAGCTAGCGGGACAGACACACAGCACAGCAAAACGAGCACTCATAAACACATAGACACACACACACACGCACACGAATCAGCTGGTCCGAGTGCCGGTAATTACCTTCGGACCTTGATCGACTCCCTTCACAGCTACCTTGGCACACACTGATACCGACGGCTTACGGTAGGATGTTTCACCGAATCTCACTCTTAAGCGAAGCGGGTTCGAATCCAACTCTCGCCTAGTAACACTGGTTCACATTGCACCGCACTACCACCACCAAACCACACATTTATTCTCAACGACGGCCCACCGTAAGATGGATCTCGAATCGAAGCGTGATCGAAGAAGCGAAGGAAAAAGCAACTGGCCATCATACGTTGAGCCGCACTTTCTGGGCCGCTTATCTCGCGGCTGCACCCTCCAAACACACAGCCGTCGTTGGCCGCAGATAGCGCACGGAGGTTGCTTGTTGGTGGTTGAGCAAAAAAAAAAAAAAAATCAAAACATTCCAATTGTGCACCAATGGGACGCGCCAGCGGCTGATTAAGCGGCTCCGACGGCTAGAAATTACCGCCCGAGTTACCGCTTCACGCGATTGTGGACACGGACGCGGACATCATCCGCCGAAGGAAATGAGCACACGTTATGTTTATAAATTGGAACCACACATACACGCTCACAGAGCGTTGTGTTGGTAGAAGTATCCGGAATGTCCCGACGGGGGCCCGCTGCTTATCAGTTGCAGCAGACTGTAATGCTGCGGAGTCGGTCGGTTCCGAGCCGCTGGAAGGATTGTTGACGCACGGCTCGCGTGCCTAATGCTGGAGCTGCTTTTGGAAGCGATGCACATCAAAACCCAGACAAGAAATAAAACAACGACAGTATTCCGTTGTTTTGACCAGTTAAATAATCGGATTACTTAACACGCTGTTTTATTATCGGGCTTCATTTTGTTGCTTCTTTTTAATATGCACCGATTTATGGCGAACGGTGACAGTCACATTCGTTCGATTTGTCATGAATTATGTCATCCACTGTTGCGAAGGGGGACGTTCTCAAGTGTTGCATGCAAGTCTCTCATAACTCCGTTCATAAACATAACCGCCCTGCTAAGTTGCAGTCCGAAACGACCTCTAGCCTGGTGCGAGTGACGCTCAAAGCGAAGAGCACTTACAGGAGGATCGTGGTGCTGCGGCGAAACCAGCCAAGCCAAGATGGTGATGGTGACCATAAAATGCGACAGCAAATACGCAATTGACCTCCCGACACCTGATGGTCGTCCGACGGCCACAAAACCCTTTCCCGCGTACGTGTGTGTGTGTGTGCGCCGGTTGGCGCCGTGGAAGGTTATTTTTTCCTACAATCGATCAGCAGCAACAAACTCACGACACGTGTCTGGACATACCGGGTTGTATGATAACTATTTTTTCAAATAATTTTACCACCCACCAGCCTGACCGACCGATGTGCCCCGTTTGACGGTTCGATCGTGTTTCTAGCCAGGGACAGAAGTTAACAAACACATTCACCGTTTAGAGGATGAAAAAAAAACAACAAAACCCTGAGGTGAGGTGGTAGTAAGTAAAAACTGTAAAGATGGCTGAGGTTTATTGATTAGTTTTTGCTCCCTCTCGGTGCCATTTTTAAACCCCGTTTGTGGGCTTTAAAGTGGACAGTTTAAAAACCCCCTCCAGCCACCACCGTAACGATTATTAACGGTCGAGCACGTCGGGTGAGTCAAAAAACGGGGGAAAAGAACGAATCAAATCTCGCTCTCTGTGCTAAAGTGGTTAAAAGAAAGGCACCAAACTAGTTTTACAATGAGATGAACACGTACACGCAACAACAAACACAAAAAAACACACACGCACACACACACACACACACACAAAACAGGTTAAAGGCACAGCAGCATGATGACTAAATTGGTATCTT
This sequence comes from Anopheles merus, assembly GCF_017562075.2. Lineage (NCBI taxonomy): Eukaryota > Metazoa > Arthropoda > Insecta > Diptera > Culicidae > Anopheles > Anopheles merus. The sequence goes on from NC_054082.1 coordinate 16,615,131, forward strand.
CTCCCTCTTGGTTAGTAAGGCTGGGCTGCACGCGATTAATTGACTGCAGTGCAGCTTGACATTTGACCAGGATCGAGCGAACACTCGGGGAGAACAGGACCAAACGACCAAACCGTTTGTAAGCCGGCGGCCAGCGGGGATTAAAAGAGAGAGAGGGAACGAGAGAGTACGAAAGAAGATCATATCATCATCAATCGTTTGTGGATGATGCTACTGGTTTTCCGGGGAGTTTTTTTTTTTATCTCTGCGTCTTTCCTCTTTCCCACTGTGATTCCGGTGATCCTTGCCCCTTTTTGCTTCTCATTTGAACGTGTGTTTCTGCCTTTGGTTTGTTGCTGTGTGTGTGTATGTGTTTTTCCCAGATTTAAAGCGCCAAAACAACACAGCGCCGCAACCCGGAAGCAAGTGATCGTGGTGTTGGGATTGAGCATTGAAAAACCGGTCCCGGACCGCTGACGACGTCATCTTCCTCCGGTTTCGGGGCTCCGAAAAGGATACGCCTGTACCCTTGGGCACGCCTGGAACACGCTGGCAGAGCGCTGGGCATACAAAAAAGAGGTGTGAAGAGGCACAGTGGTTCCGTTACATAATATTAGTGTATCATTTGCACGCTGCTCGAGTGACAGCGCAATAACGGAATGGGGTTTGATTAGAGCGTCTTCCGTTTTGGGGCGGCACGCGGCGGCTGGCCGATCGTTTGTGTTTTGTGTCATCAGAAATGTGTCATGAGGTAGGAAAAACTTACATTTTCTCTTATCAGTGTTTTGCTTTGCGAGAGGGGCAGCTATCGCAGAATACTGGCGCCAGCGCCCCCAGAATACCCGGGCGGGAGTGAGTTTTTGTTTTGCCTAAAGCAAGCGAAAAAAGCTTTGAGCGCTTAATCGCTCGCGTTGCGTTTCTTCTGCCTGATCGTTCGTTCTTACTCCTTTCGTTTGCATACGCTTGCTTAAGACTCAAGCTGCTGAACGTCATTGAGCGACACACACACACATACACACAAAAATCAGAAAGGCAACCAAAAAGCGCAACAACCCCCCGGGCCCATTCGGTTGATGTCAAATGTCACCTCCCCATTGTCGGTGAAGGGCGTTTGCGCGATCGTTCGTGGGGTGGTGTTTGTGATTGAAAGCTGTAGCAATGTGGCAGCCGCGAGCAGCTCGCCGATTGCACCACCACAACACCCCTAGTTTGCCAGCAAACCATTTGATTATCAATCTTAATTGCTGCTGATTGTGCTGCTCGCCGTCGCTGCGGCCGCCGCTTCAGGGTTGGGAAGTCTTCTTGGTTTTTGGTGGAAGGTTTTTTCTGTTTTTTTTTTTTTTGTAATCAGGTCGCAAGACGTTGTTGCACATCGGTCGATCAAGCTGTTTGGTGCTGCTTTATAATCGACTTTTGTAAAATTGTTCCAACACGCAAAACGATGGCAGCTTCGTTCTTTGTAGTAAAAGTTGTAGTTTGCACCATCGATTGCCAACGGAAAAACAAACAAGCAGCTCCTTTTTTGATTTGCGCATGGGTCTGCAAGTAATATACCGTTGACACAAACCTCATTGTGAGCGAAACTCATTTACATTCACCTTACGGTGGCGACCCATTATGCATGCAAACCCCCCCCCGGTGGATGTGACCCTTTTCATAATGTTATTCTTGACATTGCGTACACATTGCGCACACTATTCCACCTTCCACCACCCTCCCCCTTTTTAGGGTAGAATGGGTTGTACGCTTCATAAACTCATCCTCATTAGCGTGTGGCAAAACGTGTCTGTGTGTGGAACTAGATATCTTGATTCAAAGCTTTCGGGGTTCGGTTTCACCTTTTGTCTTCTCGAGCCAGCGGCGGCGGTGAACTAGCTGAAAGGACCAGCGCGTTTGCGTACGTGTGTGTGTGCGTGTGTGGCAGTAATTGTTGTTTTGGGAGAACAGTGATTAAATACCGATATCAATCAACTGAGGTGGAAAATTACAACCCCCTCCCCCTTTCCATCCCAGCAAGGATAAGCGTACGGAGTAGCAACGGATTTGAGCCGGAGACTAGCCACTGATCCCTTCGATGCGTTTAAAAAGGGCAAACTATTTGCATACGCATATTTCACCCATGATTGCTCCCAGAGACGAAAGGGCGAACACGAGAAAAAAAAATCAAACGAACCTTGCTCCTGCACTGCACAAGAGCCCAACTCACTTTAACATCTCCCGCTCTGTCTTGGGAGGCAAGAACTTACTGTTTTTCATGCAAGATTTTCTCGCATGAATTCCTCCGCACGGGATGATTTCCTACCACGCTGGTGGAAGAAAAATGTTTTACCATAAATAAAAAGACACAAGACATTTACGGGCTGAAGGTCCTAGGCAGGCCCGGAAGTAGCGGGAAGGCCCCGAAAACAATCTCCCTAATCTGTACTGGTACAAAACGACACACGATGATCGGTGTGTCTTCCCGCGCAACCGAACGCTGGAGAAGGAGAAATCGTTCGAGAAAGTCATAAAAAAAAACAACACAATCTTAACCATAAGTGAGGTCGGATGGGAATGCATCCACCGAAGCGTAAGGGCCGTAAGTAGTGGAAGAAACGGTCGAAAAAAAAGAAGACACACAAACATATTATAAGGATCCTTTTAAATAAAATCATAACAATTACCAAAGTGCAGCCAAGAGCAGCCGAGAAGGGGAAATACTGAAAGAAGGACGACATTGCTATACTTGTGCGTGTGTTGTTTTTTTTCTTTTAAAATAGTAAAGTAGGAGCAAAAAAACCACCCAAAACCATGTGCACCGAGGGGACGCGTTCGTTGGTTGTTGCTGCTTTCTTGTTGTTGGGTTGGTTAGGGTGGTAAACATAATAAAAATAATGTTAGAAGTCAATTGCTTGAGGAATATGGTTCCTTCGGCTCCCGAAAGAACGAACGGCCGTATATCTTCTCGGAATCAAAATCGTGAAATATAATCGACTTCACTGCTTTTTGCGCTATTAAGAATCCATAAAACGAAAGGGCACATACAAACACACACACACACACACACACACACACACACACACACACACACACACACACACTGGCACTATCCTGGCGTTCGGTTGCAGTTGAATGATGACTGTTTTATGCTTATTTGTTTTGATTAATTGTGCCTGCGAGATGTGGACAGGCCCCGGGGAAAGTATGCCCACCGCCGAACGTCTCAATTCGATGCTGCTTGGAAACTCGTCAACTCGAGGCAAGGACGGGAGGAAGGAAAATAAAAGAAAAACGGTAGCCCAAGTTACAAGACGAGCGAAGAAACATCGCATCTGTGTGTCTACAGCACCGTGTGTCGTCGTCGTTGTTATTGTCGTGGCCTGTTGTTGTCATACTGCAGCAGCAGCAGCAGTTCGTGATGGCGTTCTGTGGCGCTCAGGCAAGCGACAGAATATCCCACAATAATCATAATTTTATAAAGTGTGTCCGTTAGAGCAAGCAACACGGCACTGCATCAATGGTGGTTTTGATGTCCAGTGGGAGAGGGACAGGGCTGGTGGTCGAGAAAGTACGTAACTGCACGAATGAAGCAATTATGTCTTTGCAAATGAATGGTGAACGCGATGGCAAGGGATAAAGGGCGAGAAGGGAAGAGACAAAGAGAGGGTCATAAAACTTGTAAAACACACTCGCGAGAATAACTTCGACACGGGGCGTGTGTGTGTGTGTGTGTGTCTGTGAAGAAGGAAAATTTCCCACGGATGCGTTCCCAAGACTGGAATGTTGTCCAAAAATAAAAGGCTGTTGTTGACATTGCGTTCGAGAGTTAACAAATGTCTTGTTTTGGGCTCTGGACCTGTTTCAGAGGTCAGCTTTGCAACCTCTTCACACACTTGCAGTGATGAATCACAGTTAATAAGGCTGGAAATGCTTAAAATCACAACCGATTGCATACATTCGGGCTGTGTTATCTCTTGCTGACCCGATCGATAAGCTTAATAAGCACTAAATAAACGTGTCAACACACTTCCACATGATGTTCTATCCTTGCACACACACAAACACTTACCTTCACACGTAAACTGTCCGTAGTGTTTGCCGGAGCTCTTGTCCCCGCAGACGACGCACTCGATGTTCTGGTTCTTCAGGTCCTGCCCGTTCTGCGAGTTCATGCTCTGCGAACCGGGCGTGGTGCTTTGCTGCAGCGACAGGAACTCCTTCTTCTCGATCGTGTTCCCCTGCCCGACCGAGCCGGCCCCCGGATGCTGGCCGACACTGCCGATCGAGGAGCCCCCCGACGAGGACGATATAAAGTCCTTCTTGTCCTGCGCGCCGCCACCGCTCGACGAGGAGGAGGACGTCTGCATGCCGGGCACGACCACCGATCCGGTCTGGCCGGGCCCGGGCCCGCCGCCCTGGCTGCCCAGTGTGGTGATGTCGTCGCCGGCGGCCGACGCCGTACTGGACGACACGGGCAGGTGGGTACCGGTCAGCGAGCTCGGATCGCGCCAGGCCCCGTGCGGTGGCGGCGGCACCAGCGCCATCCCCCGCGGGAACCCCAGCTCGAGCGCACCGATCTCCGAGCCCTGGCCGCGCGGGTTGTAGAAACCCGTCGCCGTCGAGGGCGACGGGCACAGTACGCCACCGCCGTACATGCTGAGGGTGTTGTGTGCCAGAATATTGCTTCCGGTTTTGGCCCCACAGTCGGGGCCGACGCTATCGAGGAAAATTTTGTCCGCCTTTCTGTGCAACCCCGGGGCAACGCGAAACCGGCGGCGGGAGGTTTAGGGGTTTGCGGTTGTCTGGGTGGGCTTTCTGTGGGACGCACAGGGAATATCTTTTTCTTAGCGGATCGGATCGTCGCACCACATTAGCACCAGACGCGGTATCGACCGGTTGCACAAATCACACACTTTGACTTTCCGCAGCAGGAGCGGAGGGGGGGGGTAATTGATTTTTCCCACTTTGTTGTTTCTGCTTATTGTCAAAACACGCGAGCGAAAAGTGCCTTTTTCTTGCTCAAAAGCACCTAGCGCGTCTTCTTTCTTGCATAGGAATTTTCTTGTTTTCTTGTATTATCAAATCAAATCAATTCGAACACACAGCTTTCGGGCGACCAAAACACGCTTCACACGCACATCAAAACAACCACGTTCACGTATCAACGTAAAAGGGACGCAAAATAAATTAAAAAAAAAAAACGCAAACAAAATACGCACTAAAACGCGCGAACCCTTTCTTGTTGTTGTTGTTGTTGTTGAAACACGTGACAGCGCGCGTTAATCGTTATCCTTTTACCGAAACCGTCGCTGCGTACGATCGATCGCGGCGCGCGTGCGGAAAGCTTGATCACTTATTTTCGTGTTGGTTTTCGTGGCGGTCACTTTTTGATGATTCGGTTTGTAAAATCTTAACCCAAACACGATTTTTTTTATATATTTTCTCAAAAAGATAAACACAATCACTCAAACGCACGTTTGTATCCGTTCGTGAAATCAAAGACCGCCACCACCGGGGAGGACACACGGAACGCGACGGCTTTTTGGAGCAGGTAATGCACATACACACGCGCACACATTCACGCTGCCGGTGTGTTATCGTGGCTGATTTTGCACTATCAGGAAGCGGACACGTTTCACGATGCGCCCGCAACAACAGACACGTTACGCACACGCGTTACGGAGAGAGAGCGCACAGAGCCGGGAACGCGCAACACGCCTGACCAGAAGGACTTCCCGAGTCGAACTTGTGATGCTTGGCGCGACCCGACCCGACCGCGATGATCAGGCAGAGCTCGACCCCACCACATTGTTTTGGGCCGCACCAGCCGTCTGTCTCGCTCGCTCGCGCCCGTCTCGTTCGCTCACTCGCCCTGCAGTAGCAGCAGCAGCAGCAGCAGCAGCAGCAGCCAACCGGATCGAACTGCTGCTGCTGGTTCTCGTGTGTGCGGCCTGGGGAAGGTAAAGACTGCTGAGCGCAGCGGTGGTGGTGGTGGTGCTCAGGGTTGAGTTCAGCAAGTTCGCAACCCTCCGAAAACCCGAAACCCTGCGTCTGCTGCGGCCACCCAGCGTTGCCCGACACAGGGGTGAAAGAGCAGTACAGCGCGTGTGTGTGTTTGTGAGTGTGTGCGTGTTTTGCGTGAGAGAGAGCAGGTAAGAGAGAGTGAGTGCGCTGTGCTGTGTGCTTGGAACCACGCCCGTAGCAGTACCGTGCACGTAGAGCGTTGGACGGGAGCGAGATGAAAATGGTTGCTGCTCTGTAGCGCTGTTTCACTCTCTCACTCGCAGGCGCACCCTTCTGCTTACATGCGGGTTTGCTTACATTCCGACGGGGAAAAGTGCGCTTGTGGAGTGGGGATTGAGCCGTAGGGGTGCGAGAGCACGAGAGCGAGAGAGCAGCGAGAGGCCACAAATCGAATTAGACGTGACAGAGTCACCCTGTTGTTTTCTCCTCACCGCACACTATAACGATGGGAAAATCGGGCCGCGTTTTTCATCGTGCGCTCCTCCGTTGGGGCCCCGTTTTCCGAGCATATTTTTTTACCACTGCTTGTGTGTGTGTGTGTGTGTGTGGTGTACGTGTCCTGGCAAAGGCCGCTGTTCGCTGGTCGTCGAGGTCCTCGGGGTCCAGCTTGGGGTTTTGTGAACTCTCCCCCGGCTCCATTTTGCCCACCCCCACCACCCAAGGGTCTACCGATGCTGTCCATCATGGCGCATTCGGACGTATCCGTGGCTTATCCTGTTCCTCGCTACTCCAACGCTCCCCCTCCTTGTACAAGCATTTTTAGTACGCTCGCCTCAACGGTCAATGGCGGAATGGCTATGATTTCCTTTTTTTGTATTTTCGTCATCACGGAAAACGGACAAGGAAATGGAAATCCTGCCGCAGGCACTGGGGAGCAGCAAAACCCTTCGTTTTTCCCTTTTGCCCAGCAAACCCAGCACGCATGTGTGATTTATACCGTTTGCGCTGGGGCAGTTTTCTTTTCCGAACGGGATGGGATGGGCTTTTTGGATTTAATTTTGCCATCCGTTGATGGCAGGTGATGGAATTTTTGCTTCCCCAAGCGACAACCCCTTCGCCGCTCTCACCCTCCCTCTACCCTCTGCTATCCAGTGATGCGTGTTTTGATATGTGAGTGTGCAGTGTGCACCGCGTGGCCTTCTTCGATTATCCGGTCAACGGTGGAGTGCTCGTCAGCACGTCGCATCCAAACAAAGCGCTTTCCATCATCGTCACCATCATCAACATCATCAACGCGTGGTGGTGGTATTTGGAGAGTGTTATTCGAATTTGTTCGGGGTTCTGTGTCGCTTTCAACCCTTTTGCCGATGATGATGATGATGATGATGATGATGGTGCCGTATTTAAACTTGTTTCTACACTCTTTTTTTTTTCGCCAAGAGAGAATTGGGGGGTTTTGTTTGCAATTTCCTAGCATTTCCGGTTCCGCAAAACGACCAGATTATCCGTTGACCGGGCAACGGAGTGTTTTATGGGAGTGAAAAACACCCGTTTTTTGAAAATGGCGACACACGCACACAGGCTAGAAAGGGGGAGAGCCGACTTTTTGGGCCAAATGTTCGCGCCTTTGTTTTGGCGTTGTTAGTCCACGAGTACTTTTGCATTTTTGTGTTTTTTTTTCTTACTATTTTTCAATTTCAATTTCGCTGTTTGAACGAAATAGGTCTTTGGGGTGTCTTTTTTCGAAAGAGGGGGCTTTTTTTCGCCCCGCTCAAAACGAAGCTCGTGACCGATATAACACGTTTGTGAGCGCTCGACAAATCGATAGTGCTTTTGATAAGCCAGTTTGGACCGGGGTTTGGAGCGGCGGTAGTAAGCTGGACATTACTTCATCGCTAAAAATAACCCCTCTGCCCTTTCTTGCTCGACTTACACTGTCATTAATGTGCTTTACGCAATGGAGCAAACGAATTGAACCAAAAAAAAAATCACACACACACACACTCACATTTTCATGCTCGACTAAAGGTAGTTCATTAAACATAATGAAAAAAGAAAAATAATAATAACCAACAAAACATACATTAAGCCAACGAATTATCGGACGCCGTTCTTCGCCGCTATATTGCTGACACATTCACGCCTCGGGGTCGTGGATTCGACAAGCAGCACGGTGGCAGCGCTATTCCACGGCACTATTCCACGGCAAGTATCACCTCGCAAAGCGTATCAGCAGCCCCGCGGCCGTTCGTGATAAGGGGTACGTACTCCATGTTCTTTTTTTTGTTGGACCAGCGCGAAAGATGGTTGACCATCATGGTCTCTTAAAAGGAGGGAGAGAGAGAGAGAGAGAGGAGGTAAGAGAGAACAATACGCTGACCGAGTGAAGAGAAGCGCACACGGGCGCACTGATAATAATGGCCACGGATGGGCGGAAAACAATCAAACCGGCCAGCGAAATCTTTAAAACAACTGCGGTCGGCTGGTTTTTTTTTTTGCTCCTTCTCCTTCCGAATCACGGTCAACGTGGGGTGTGGAGGGAGTGGGACACATACACACACACACACACACACAAACATTAGGGAGTACACAGGGTAAAAAGTAATAACAAAAACCTCTAATTTATAACAAAGGCGTAAGGCACACGGGCCTGCCAAGGGTGGGTTTTTGGCGATAAGGTCGTGCGCAATCGAACCGAAGGATCCTGGGAAACTGATAAGGCGTGTGTGTGAGTGTGTGTGTGTGTGATGGTGGGGAATTCTAGACAGTGACCACTACCTCCCCACCCAGAACGTAATGGGCAGCACATTTTACCCTTTCCTGTGTGGTCATCGTTGCTCTCGCCGTATTCGTGAACGGCTGCCGTCTGCTGACCTCGAGTGACATCGGACAAAACTGCTTCAAAACCTCCGGGGCCATTGGGTGGGCGTGTGGGCGATGTGCTCCCGAGTGCGGCGTCGGGGCCTGTGAAAGTGTAAACGATATTTAACCAGGCCGGAAAACTTACGACTGCGACTGTGGCGTCTAATCTGGCCGTGGTCGTGTCTAAGTCGGACAGACGGAACGGATTTTTGCGGACTGTTGAAATGTCTACCATTACCAAACAACTGCGACACGGGGGTGGGTGAAAGGTTGTGCGGCTGTGTGCGTTGGCAAAGCGTATTACATTTTACAGCAAAATATCTTTTCTCTGGTACAATTTTTTTGGTCGAGCTGAGCCAATTCGCTTTGGAAAATGAAGAAATCTAAAGTTTCCCGCTTGATACCGACTGATTCTGTGATCAAGTCCGAACGGCTGGGGAGAGAGGGGGGCTTTTAATTGAAATGACCTAGAAAATGCGTCACCAACTGAGTGTGCAGCACAGTAGGCTGGGTGACTGGCTGAGTAGGGCGATAGGAGCGCGTCCCGTATACAACAATGTTCGTGCAACGACGACGACGATGATGATGATTTGCTGATGATAGTGTGATAGTGTGTTCACTCACTGGGCCGAAAGACGGCTGTTGATGATGCTGATCAGATGGGGCTAAGGAGATAAACGTGATGACATACTGCGGCATAGTCGGTAAGGCCGGTGTTGTTGACGTTCGTTTGACCCATTCTCATGGGTTGCTTTGTGGCCAGTGCATGCGTGCAACTTGTAAGTACAACCTATTTACCGTGATTCTTGCAAATTTCCTTTCGATTTCTATTGTGCTTTAGGTGAATATGAATGATGGTACATAAGAAAATATTAATTCTCATTTAGAATTAAACCAATTTTTATAAAACATTTACGAAGAACCCATTACTGGGACTTACTTATACCTCACATTCTTCTAACCGATGAGACCAGTCGCTCGCGCGGCAGACAGTTTGCATGACGATCAGCTCAAATCAAAATGGCCATTAAATCAATAGAATGCAAATAGTGACGGGAACACACGAGTCACTCTCATACACACACACACACTCTCCTGCTCCCTCGCCAACCACCATCCTTTCCCTGGTGGCATCAATCAACGATGTTGACGTACGTTATCATTTCCGACATTTGTCGTCCGTAGTGAGCGTCAGCCAGGCATGGGCGAAAACAATTGCCTCCGGTCCGGCTCGATTGGCCCATGGAACGTGCTGGAAGACGGTGAAGTGACGATAGTGTGTGTATGTGTGTGTGTGTGTGTGTGTGTGTGTGTGTGTGTGTGTTTGCGCACTTTTTTCTTCCATGGGATGGCGCCATCCGGCAAGCAAATGTACTACGGCAGTACTATTGTTCTTCCACCGAGTTTCTCTTATTGCTGCTGATCTGCGTCTGATGGGTTCTGGAGTTGCGGAGAGGGGGGGGGAGGGGTGGACCTCGTGAGAAATTATCGTCGCGCACAGGCAAGCATCCTCCTGCCTTCCACCGTTCACCATACCACCAATTGTCACGATACACACCGCCAGCAGCGTGCGCGCAAAATGCGCAAGACGAATTGGCAGGAATAAATCATTCGATTGGAAACAAACAAACACGGCCACTGTTGATGCGCGCACACATTTGCGACTGCCCTGTGTGCGCGAGCGTATGTGGTGCGTTTGCGCATTTCGTTTAATTAACACCTAGCGCTAACGCTGGTGAAGGTCCCTTCGGTTGGCGCACTGTTAATGAGCAGCGTGGCTGACGACGCACGGCTACCGGGCGAAGGTTTTTTTTATTATTTACATGCACGTGGACAGCTCATCACACACCGTCCGAGAGGGGTGGACAAGACAAAACTAGACGAAAAACGCACGATGCACTTTGACAATGCGGATTAATCAGCCCGTAATCGGTGTCGGTGTGTGTGTGTGATGTGTGTGTGTATGTGGTGCGTGTGTGGGGAGTTCACTGCTTACGTCAGGCAGTTCAGGTGTACTGTGCGAGAAAATGAAATCATTTGTAATCGATTGAATCTATTGAGCGAAAGACAATTCGTTTGCCTTCAAGGCGCGACCACGCTCGTGGATGGAGGAATGCCTGAATCGGTGCTAATTTATGCCGACCAATGGCGCGGGCAATAAATGGCACTTTATGGTTAGAAATTAAAGCTGGTCATGGTCTTGGACGAGCCGCGAGGGTGAGGAGATATGCTAATGTGCTAAGAGTTTGACAAGGCGGATGCTTCCGGAGTGTTATTAAGTTTTATGAGCTTCAATTATTTAAAGTAAATTTGATAAAATTGTCTTACTTTATGTATTAAAAAAGAATAAAAATCTGTTTGAAGTTATGTAATTGATATTAATTACTATCAGTTAATATTCTGGTCGGTCTCGCAGTATAGTAGTCAACTCGAACGACTTAAAGACATGCCCGTCACGGGTTCAAGGCGCGAATGGACCGTGCCCCCACATACGGTAGAACTTGTGCCCTATCATGTTATGGATAAAATCTATAAGTCACTGAAAGCCAAGCCCCACTACTGGTACAGCCCGACTATTATTGATTGATTGATTGATTATTGAAATTATTGATATTCGTCTATTGATATTCGTCGGAGCTATACCTTAATCTATGTCTACATAGCACTTATTCAAAGAGCTCGTTTTCTGTGCCCTAGTTTTACTCAAAACATGATCCGAATGGGTACAGATCTCTGCATAACTTGTGGGAGGAGGGTTGTGTATTGATTAGTTGGAAAAATACATTTAAATGTAATAATAATGTACTAAAATGAGAGAAAAGCTTTATATTCATCTACCAATTGATGTTCCATAAATTTTGATCAATAAGTCCGCTTTTGGGCACCTTTACACCAAGTTTCCTAGACGCAGACTTCAGATCTATTCACAGAATTAACCTTTGTAGTAATGTAACACTGTGATGGCTTTACATTACTTGTTAGAATGCAACACCGAAAGTGTACTCCGTGCCAATCGAGATGAAACACATTACTCGGAAAATTAACATAAACCTGATTTATGTAGCAGATACAAAGCCGCCCATGTAATGCACTCTGCAGCCAAACATTGAATCGATTACGAAAAAAAAACACCAGTGCCGTACCGATCCAGGCGCGGAAACATAAAGCTAAAACATCATATAAACCTTTCACAAATCGAAATAATCCCCACCGGATCCGCCCCATCGCATCGACTGTGGAGCATAACGGCATAAAGCATCCGGGAAAATGGATGTACTTTCGTGAAAGCGCACCATTCTGTGGCGTCTAATCGTGGCGTGAAAAATGTCGCCCTTTGTGCAGGCATGCTGCTATCCAGCGAAGGAAAAACAACTAAAGGGGGGGTACACTAACTCTACCGCTGGAAGACTGGAGCAGCCTGAAGTGGAAAATCCTCCCGATTCCGCCACTGTGCAGCAGAGACAGAGAGAGCGAGAGAGAGAGAGAGAGAGAGAGAGAGTAAGTGAGAGAGTGAGAGAGGCGGCCACACAAACACCTTCCCCACGGTCGAGCAAAGCTCCTGCCCCGAAATGGGTGGCAATGTCTGACCTTTTGACATGCGCGCGTGAATTTTATCTCTCTTTGTTCTTCCAACTGCTGCACCGTTCGCACCAACGACACAACACCACAACGAACCCGCACACGCACACGATATCGAAGTCGACCGACACCGGTCGGTTCTTTTCTCACTTAATTTCGAAACCAATCCGATGGATGCAAACGGTTTCAAAGTGGAGCATATGTGTGTGTGTTGCCTTCTACTAGCAACCAACGTTCGACGGTTGGGTTGGGTAACCGTTTAGTAGTCGCTGGTAAGTTTCCCTTGGCAACGCTCTTGCCCTTTCCTGGTACGGCCGCCATTTGAATGACATTTATGCTCGTTTTTCTCGCTCTCTCGCTCGCTCTCTCTCTCTCGCTCTCTCTCTCTCGATTTGTTCACTCTTACGCACACTCACGGGAAGCGCTACACTACGAAACGACAGGTGTATGTGCTCCTTCCCATGCCAAGGGTGAGGAAAGTTAACTGTCTTTCGTGGGGGTTGTTTCTTTTTTTTGCTTTCCTTTTAATTCCAATACTATCCAGTATATATACATACACTCCAACACAGGTACGAATGAGAGGGGTTTGGGGGGGGGGGGGTGTTTCTTTCTTAGTCGTTTTTTTTTGTAATCGTGAAGCTAAGATGGCGCCGCAGGTTCACGAAACGAATTACCACCACGACACGCGGCCCTGTGTAGGGAAGGAAAAGGAAAAGAAGGTGCTGTATATACTTTCTTATATATACACACACAAAAACACATCTAAAACGGCTCACACATAGCACGCACACAGCTGCGAGTAGCGTTTGGGGGTAGAACGTAGGGGAAGGGCTTGAAAGACTGTGCTGGGAAGGGAAAAGCAAGATAGGAAGGTGAATCGCGAAGGTGGAGTTCAATCGGAGCAGAAAAAGACCGAGTCCTCACGAACCCCGGGGGCAGGCTGGTCGGAGGAGTCAGACCGGGGTGGGTCCTCCTTTGGCCTCCGGGGGCGAATAGGGTGACATCATCGTGCGGCTCGTTGGTGCTGCTGCTGCTGCTGCAGCTCGAGAGCAAAAGCGAAAGACCCGTGTGTATACTTTGCCAGGGCAGTCGTGGAGCCATCGTGGTGGAGGCGTTCACAGTGGAGCGTGGCGGATCGGCTCTGTTGGTTGAACGAAAAGAGTCGCCGAAAGGGTGGGGGGGGGAGATGGTATCGAAAGGTAGTAAATAAAGAACGACAAACACACACTCAGCAGCAGCTCAACTGCTGAAGCTTTTTTATGTACGAGTTTTTCTCGCTGTCGTTGTCTGTTTTTTTCATTTATTTTGCTGATCTCTGTGAAGTAAAAGAAAAGTGTACTTTCTACCAGATCCTTTCTATTCCGAGCCAAAAGAAAGGAATACTTCGGTACAGATATCGGTAGATTACAACCCTATTCGATCGATCGACTTAAACTGGCTTCGGGTTTTGAAAGGCGTCACAATTATTGGGAATATTCCACTTTCATTTAAGGGTTTCTGATATTTCTTCATCAATTCTTTTTTTTTTTTATTAACTACTTTTAAATATTAATCTCGATGATAAGGATTTCTTTTTAAATGCATAAAAAATTCATATCAATATTCTTTAAAGGCGTTCATCTTCCTCTACATTGCTTTCCATAGTTATTTCCACGTTACAACCTATTAGTTTGTTTTCTTTTGAATATGTTGAAAGTTTTACATTTATATTCATTTAGTATATATTGTTTCCATTTCTTAATGCTTCATAGGTTTCAATTGTTTTAAAATTGTCATAATGTTCTTCGATATATTTTATCATGTTTTGTATATGTCTTAGAAGAAGTATTGTTCATCATCTTACCAACAGTACAAATGGGTAGAATTTGCTCTATAAGTATATCTACCTATGGGCAGATCGGTTTATGTATGTTTCAATACATTATTTTAGAAAACATGTGGCAACTATAAAACCATAACCTTCAAAAAAAAATTATAAACTTGTTCATAGTGTGATAAGGCTCATTCAATCATATAAGCGCAAATTTTGAACATCTTTCACCATACATTGCAATGTTTCCTTGAATTGCAACAAACGTATGGGCGTTGGCATTCGATACCGGTTTTAAACACGCTCGTTTACTACTTCTAACTGGCAACGCCATGTAAGCTTCAAGGCAGTAGGGAAATGGGAGACGACAAACTAAATAAGAAAATATCCTTCCCAGGAACGAGGGTCGCAAAAAGGGGAGCTTGCGAAACTTTTCCAACAACTATCGATTGGTGGTCTCCGAGAAGCGAGCCTCATCCTGGAAACCGCCGCCCGCAAAAGTTAGACGAACTTTCCAAGTAACGGTGTCATTCAAAGCTCTTCCTTTCTCCTTTAATATCCTCCACTTCCCGCATCGGTGGCTTCTAAACTTCTCCTATTTCTCCCTTTTCTTCGAAAGGAAATCACGCCCAGTGAGTATAGGACCAAAAAACACACAAGGATGCTTGCAGCTTAAAAGCTAATGGTGTCCTGGTCCTCGCTCTTTGTCTGTGTGTGTGTATGTGTGTGTGGCTAGCGAGGAAAACCATCGCCCAACGCCTTAAGCCTTTGCGGGGTTGCCATGCTTGGCCTGGCTTGGCTGTCACTTTTTGCAGCTAGATTCCGTCCAACTTTGGCACCCTTCTGGGCCATCCTGGGCTTTGAACGCATTCCTTCACCTCGGGTCGTTCGGTTCGGTTCGGGTCGGGTCGGGGTTGGCAGTTAGTTGGGTTGGGCAAAGTGGCACGAACCGAACGACCGCCGGAACGCGACCCAGTTAACTAGTCGAGGCGGAGGAACGCGGAAGCGGAGGAGGACGAGGAGAAGGAAGAACTGCCGAGGGGGCCACATGATAAAGAATCCTTCGGGCGGACGGTCCTCTTTCTTTTGCACACAGCACGCAGAACAAAGCGGAAGCGTGGGAGCAGCTTAAGTTTGTCCCGTTCTAGCGCGGCGAAGGATTCTTGCAAGCTTACAGAGAGGGGGAAAAAAGAGTAATATGCAAGCTGCGCCAAAGATAAATGATAAACAAGAAAAGCAATACACTTGCTTCCCATTTTGTCCCGTTGCCTTATCAGAACCCACCCGTTCGCATCCGCTGCCACGATCTATTTCCCATTGGTGGAAATTAGTATTAGTATCCACCGCAAGGGAACTCTGGGGAGCTTAGAGCAAGAGAGACAGCTGATGCTGATCGCCATGTACCGCGTAGAGTCGGGTTCTGGTAGAGGTCCCGGTGTCGCCCCGGGGGCCAACACTCGACGATGTAACGGAAACGGCGCACCGGCAGGCAGCAGCGTGGT
>NC_054082.1:16630905-16659446 GCF_017562075.2 Anopheles merus
CCTGCCCCAACAAAACCGTGCGACAGTAAAGGCGACCGAACCATGCTTACTCGATCGGATCGAAGATTTACCTCCACGTCCCATCAAACCCCCCCTCCCCGTGCGCCATGTGATCCAAAGCTGCATAAAGAATAAGATCACGACTTGCAGGTACTTATGAGTTTATTTCCTACGAAGCACTCTCGTCGCTGCGCTTGCCAGCATCGGTCCGGCACTATCCCAACGAGAAGACGAATTTCGCATCGTACGATACCGAGAATGTACCATCCTTTCTGGGGACGGGTGTGTAAGAAGCTCCTCGCTCTCTCTTTCTATCCCTGCATCGTGTCCGATAGCGGGTCCGGTGTGACTTACCGGGCTATTATCTTCTTTCCATCCGCGAACGGAGTCCCTCTCCGGGGAAGAACACGGGAAAGCCCCCTGAAGGAAGATGGCCCGCAGCAGCAGCAGCAGCAGCAGCGGCAGCTTCGGCAGCAACAACGGACACGGGCTGGCTGTCCGGCCAGGGCTTTCGAAGTCGCGAAACAGCCAGCCAACGCGAAACGGGCAAAAATAATATTGAATTAAATCGATCGCTAGAGACGGAGTGTGTGTGTGTGTTGGTACCTGGGTGGGTGGGTCGGTGTACCAGAGCGGTTGAATTAAAATTGGAATCCCGAGACGGAGACGCTTCCCAGAGTTTCCAGGCTCTTCGCACGGCACTGGGGAAGGTGTATTGCTGGTGTTTCTGGTTCTGGGTTCACGCTGTACGGTGTTGTTGTTTTTCCACTGTCCAGTGTGCAATTGCCAACATGGCAATAATTATCGAATTACGAAAAAAGGGCGACTTAGTTTGATGATGACCTTGACCTTTCAGCGGACCCAATGGAACGGAGGCCCGCTAGTGTACCGGCGCAGGGCTGATTCCGATTTGCAAATTTGCCAACCTTTGGTGCGATGGTTGTGAAAGGTACATCTCTTGAAATCTTTGTTGCATTCAGCCTACATTACACAGACTGTTTGGGTACTATTTAGTTAGAAGATCCCGAGGAGAGCTAGCAAGTAAAACAGTATGGAAGCTCATGTGTAATAAATCATCCTTTTCGCAGCGATTTGAACAACAGTGAGGCACATGGTTCTGCCTATGTTTTGCTTCCACTTTCGTACGAAGAATTGTAAGCTCAGCAACAAACTCCAGACGTTACAGACAGCACCACGAAACGATGTAACAACTTTCGATGAGCTTTTAAAAAAAAGTAAATATTCCCACAGGACGTGTCAAGGCCCCATGTGCTGTTCTAGACCGTCTCTTAAATGCTGGGGAAAGTTTTTCATTAACGAAGTTGAACTATTAAACAAAGAGAAGGCACGTAAATCATTCGCCGGGTAAACAGTGTTGCAAAAAAAACTGGGATAATATGTAGCAGCCCGTTAATGTGGTTACACCCCGAACCCCCGGGATCGATGATGTCTGCTCAGCAGTGTGTTCAATAACTCAATTTAACTTTCCAATCGTGCTGTTTTGTTGTTTTGTTTCATCAGGTTCGTCAGCTTTTCCCCTTCAAATCTCCGCCCCAAACAGCACAACGTGAAAAGGGTTTAAACTGTCGTCACCGTTGCTAGAAATCCATTCACTCTGTGCCGAAAGGAAACACGAACCATACCCGTTTTTCGAGCCGTTTGGCAGGTAAAACGATGTTGTTCAAGTGTCATCATCGATGGAATTAACATCACTTGTTGTTTTCTTCTCGTGGCCCAAGGGAAGAGTGGGGATGGGGTTTTTTTGTGTTAGGAAACACAAGTGGAGGTACCACAATGTTGTCTCCCATTCCTCTCCGAAATGATGCTACATTCGATTGGGAGATGCTAATCATTGGATCGAATCTTCAACACCATCTGTGTAGAAGAACATCATTCCGAGTTGGGCAGCGAGAGAGAAGGCAAGAGGTAGACAACGGCCAAGGACCTAGAGTGTTGGTGCCCTCGGGGTGGAATAGTCGCGCAATAAAGACATCGCTAAAAATAGTGCCACTTGAAGGCGGGCTCGACACAGGCCCGCTGATGACATGATGATGACGATTGAAGATGATGATGATGGGTGCCGTGTTTGCTTGTTTGGAAGAAGCACAAACAAAAAGGTAGTCGAGGCAGAGCCAAGCGAGAATCTGAAGCTTTCGTGAAGCAGAGTCGCAGCAGGCGGAAAACTTCAGGCGTGCATCGAGCGATGCTGCTACATATGCAGAGCAGGAATGCAAAGTTCGGTGTGCATTGAACGGGAGCAGCATGGTTTGCGTTAATTAAAACCAATTTAAACATCCCGCGTGCAGCTGCGCTCTCTGTGCAACGAATCCCAGTCTTCGATTCGCTGTTCGAGTAAATGAAGTTCAATAGGCTTAATTTAATATCGTGCGTTGATTCGCGCGCTTGGGACACACTGGGAACGAACCACTACAACTTGAACGTGTCGTGGCAGTTGAATTAGAAATAGCACTGCCCCCCCCCCCTTCTCTCCCTGTGATTCTAATTATCAACAAAGCAGCGATACAACATCGAGGCATCGCGGAAACACACACACAGACAGTCCATCGTCCCATTAGCGATTGATGATGATGGTAGCTGATTATATTGATCGTTTTCATCATGATCATCATCATCACCATCATCATCAGCAGCGTGATCGTTTTCAGCATCAATAATAATCGGTGCAATCGCCACCAAACGATGCTGGGCGGGTGATTGGGGCGATGTTTTTCATTTTTTTCGTTTTGTTATAAACATTCTCCCCGACTCGCACCGGGCACCGTTTCGAGCCCGTGCCGTGCTGTGTTCATTATTAATAAGCGACGAAAGGCGACTCCAAGCACGGTTTGAAGTGGTTCGCTTTGTGCGAGTGGGTGGCTGCCATTGATCGAAGCGATTGATCGCGGAAACCGACGACGAAAAGCCATAATAGAGCCAAGGGAGTGATGCGCGCTGAATGAGGGGATGAAAATGAGAAGCGGGACGTTGATGTATCTAGACACTATAGAGTCTTTTCTTTATCACACACACACACAAAAGTGATGAGCACACCAGGTAAAGCAAAACAATGCGGTGCGAAGGGTGCGAGCGCGTCAAAATCGACCTGACCCGATCGGAAGGAGTAGAAGAAGTCGCAGCATAAAAAAAGCGGCATTTACTTATGCGTTCCCCCTGCCCATTTTGGCTCCCTTCTCTCCCATACGTCACTTGCGATAATGCTGTACGAAGGACTGGGCAGGTACTTGGGGGACAGGGTTGATCATGGGCCACGAGTAGGTCACGATTTTTGCTCACTTCATCCTTCAGTGTGTGTGTGTGTGTTAGTGTCTGGTCGGGCGCGCGCGCCCGCGCACACATAACCTCTCTTCGGTCAAAGACGCGGGTGAAAGGGATCGCTTACAATCGTCTTATCTCCTGCATTCTTCTTCCCGACATTTCGTATCACCCCTTCCCCCATTTCGCAGGTTCCCATCGGCATCGGGGAGCGCGGGGCAGTGCGGGATTAAAATCGAAAATCGATCTCGATCCCGCGTACGATAGATCGCAACGATTTGGCTCTTTCTCTGTGTGTGGAAATTGTAGTCGCGTGAGTTTCCACCAGCTCCTCCCCCTCCCCCCCCCTCCACAACAGCGATCGTGTGCACGCTCTTCTTCCGCCCGATCATTCCCGCGATTGAGGTTAATAGTTAATAAAAACCCGATTCCCTTTGCGCGCTCCACTGACACTGACCCGTTGGCGACCTAGGGTTGCACACCTCTTGGCTACACCCGACCCCGCTTCGCAGTGGAAGTGACCCCCGCACACTATGGCACTGTGGAAGAATCTTGCGCCCCTTCCTGCTGCCCGTAAATGGAGCTGCCCGATCGATTGTGTGTTTGCAACAATGGCAATCAGTCCACATTAGGCAGGCCGGCGAATACGGATTAAGCACACCGGGATGATTTCGTGACGAATTGTTTTTTGGTTGTTTTCTACCTCCCCCTCTCGTGAGACGATGTGTTGATTTTAATTGGTGCAGTTGTTGTGTGTGTGTGTATATTGACTTCTTTGCACTCTTTTTAAAGGGAAAACGGCTCCTTAATTCGCCACGCCCCTCCCCGGGATGGCGGCTCCGGTGCCGAAATTCCGTTGAAAATTACGCATCCACGCACATTCACGCGGCTTGGCATGAAATCGTGGCTTCTTTTTTCTCTGGCGGCAAGTGTTTGTGAAATCGATGCGACATTGATGGCGCCCGCCGTCGGCCGATGAAAGCGAAACAGAGGGAGCGTTAGCCGTCGGCCCTAATAAAACGGTTGAGCAATTTCCGCAGAATGCTGCCAGAGGGTCGGTGGATTGAGTGGAAAAGCAGAAAAGTGTGTCTGTGTGGGAAGCCACCCTTCACGCCGTCGGTTACGGTCCGGTGGGCAGTTCGCTGGAAACCCCCGCCGGTAAGCAACACGGTGGGACAGTTATGGCTAATTATGGGCGAATTAGGGAAGCTTCTAAAGGAATGCAGCGGCCTAAGATGTGGGACAGTTCTCGGGAAGACAGTTGTTTTCGACACCGAAACGCCACCAACAACCACCGCAAAGGGAAGATTATACCGTGATTGCACAATTTTTGCACCCCTAATTCAGAGTTCTTAGTGTGAGAGATAGTGAATCATTCGCGGTATCTCGCCAGATAACAGTCTGTACAGCCGTGGTCTGCTGCTTGCATAACATCCCGTTCTACTGCCACCTGAGGTGGGACGGGGGGATTATCCAAGCATCGCGGCAAAGCATTCTCGTAACAGCACAAAGTGTGAAATTGAATTCAAGAAAAAAAAACCCCGACGGCCATCAGTGGATGTATGTGTATGTGGGTGCTAGAATGATGCCGATTATTTTGTTTGTAATTAATTTCTGCTTTAATCTGGATAGCGATTGCCATCAAAACCATTGCCGGTGCGGGAACCGTTCCTCGGCACAGGTCGATGGTTGAGGGAACGTTTTCCATAACGCTTTCGTGTTGGTTCTTGGGCTCATCTAAAGCGATCGCATGTCTGGAGTGAATGCTGATGGTTGTTGCAAAACAACAAACCCATTATGACGGTATAGTTCGTTAGCCCGGACGGATGGGCATATTTCACACCGTGCCGACATAATGCCTCAATTCCGGGACTCGGGTTTTTCTAGTGCATCCTCCCCCCCCGCCCCCCCCTTTGCGGCTAGATTCTAGCTCACGGAAGCGTTGGATGCACTGATCATAATCACCCAGCCTTGCCCGCCCGTACACTGCAATTATGCACCGGTTGAGGCAGAATTGCACCCACCAAGCTAGCGGGACAGACACACAGCACAGCAAAACGATCACTCATAAACACATAGACACACACACACACGCACACGAATCAGCTGGTCCGAGTGCCGGTAATTACCTTCGGACCTTGATCGACTCCCTTCACAGCTACCTTGGCACACACTGATACCGACGGCTTACGGTAGGATGTTTCACCGAATCTCACTCTTAAGCGAAGCGGGTTCGAATCCAACTCTCGCCTAGTAACACTGGTTCACATTGCACCGCACTACCACCACCAAACTACACATTTATTCTCAACGATGGCCCACCGTAAGACGGATCTCGAATCGAAGCGTGGTCGAAGAAGCGAAGGAAAAAGCAACTTTCCATCATACGTTGAGCCGCACTTTCTGGGCCGCTTATCTCGCGGCTGCACCCTCCAAACACACAGCCGTCGTTGGCCGCAGATAGCGCACGGAGGTTGCTTGTTGGTGGTTGAGCAAAAAAAAAAAAAAAATCAAAACATTCCAATTGTGCACCAATGGGACGCGCCAGCGGCTGATTAAGCGGCTCCGACGGCTAGAAATTACCGCCCGAGTTACCGCTTCACGCGATTGTGGACACGGACGCGGACATCATCCGCCGAAGGAAATGAGCACACGTTATGTTTATAAATTGGAACCACACATACACGCTCACAGAGCGTTGTGTTGGTAGAAGTATCCGGAATGTCCCGACGGGGGCCCGCTGCTTATCAGTTGCAGCAGACTGTAATGCTGCGGAGTCGGTCGGTTCCGAGCCGCTGGAAGGATTGTTGACGCACGGCTCGCGTGCCTAATGCTGGAGATGCTTACAAAAAATTGTAATTCTGGAAGCGATGCACATCAAAACCCAGACAAGAAATAAAACAACGACAGTATTCCGTTGTTTTGACCAGTTTAATAATCGGATTACTTAACACGCTGTTTTATTATCGGGCTTCATTTTGTTGCTTCTTTTTAATATGCACCGATTTATGGCGAACGGTGACAGTCACATTCGTTCGATTTGTCATGAATTATGTCATCCACTGTTGCGAAGGGGGACGTTCTCAAGTGTTGCATGCAAGTCTCTCATAACTCCGTTCATAAACATAACCGCCCTGCTAAGTTGCAGTCCGAAACGACCTCTAGCCTGGTGCGAGTGACGCTCAAAGCGAAGAGCACTTACAGGAGGATCGTGGTGCTGCGGCGAAACCAGCCAAGCCAAGATGGTGATGGTGACCATAAAATGCGACAGCAAATACGCAATTGACCTCCCGACACCTAATGGTCGTCCGACGGCCACAAAACCCTTTCCCGCGTACGTGTGTGTGTGTGTGCCGGTGGCGCCGTGGAAGGTTATTTTTTCCTACAATCGATCAGCAGCAACAAACTCACGACACGTGTCTGGACATACCGGGTTGTATGATAACTATTTTTGCAAATTATTTTACCACCCACCAGCCTGACGGACCGATGTGCCCCGTTTGACGGTTCGATCGTGTTTCTAGCCAGGGACAGAAGTTAACAAACACATTCACCGTTTAGAGGATGAAAAAAACAACAAAACCCTCAGGTGAGGTGGTAGTAAGTAAAAACTGTAAAGATGGTTGAGGTTTATTGATTAGTTTTTGCTCCCTCGCGGTGCCATTTTTAAACCCCGTTTGTGGGCTTTAAAGTGGACAGTTTAAAAACCCCCTCCAGCCACCACCGCAACGATTATTAACGGTCGAGCACGTCGGGTGAGCCGAAAAAAGGGGTAAAAAAACGAATCAAATCTCGCTCTCTGCGCTAAAGTGGTTAAAAGAAAGGCACCAAACTAGTTTTACAATGAGATGAACACGTACACGCAACAACAAACACAAAAAAAAACACACACACACACACACACACACACACACACACAAAACAGGTTAAAGGCACAGCAGCATGATGACTAAATTGGTATCTTCTCCCTCTTGGTTAGTAAGGCTGGGCTGCACGCGATTAATTGACTGCAGTGCAGCTTGACATTTGACCAGGATCGAGCGAACACTCGGGGAGAACAGGACCAAACGACCAAACCGTTTGTAAGCCGGCGGCCAGCGGGGATTAAAAGAGAGAGAGGGAACGAGAGAGTACGAAAGAAGATCATATCATCATCAATCGTTTGTGGATGATGCTGCTGGTTTTCCGGGGAGTTTTTTTTTTTTATCTCTGCGTCTTTCCTCTTTCCCACTGTGATTCCGGTGATCCTTGCCCCCTTTTGCTTCTCATTTGAACGTGTGTTTCTGCCTTTGGTTTGTTGCTGTGTGTGTGTATGTGTTTTTCCCAGATTTAAAGCGCCAAAACAACACAGCGCCGCAACCCGGAAGCAAGTGATCGTGGTGTTGGGATTGAGCATTGAAAAACCGGTCCCGGACCACTGGCAACGTCATCTTCCTCCGGTTTCGGGGCTTCGAAAAGGATACGCCTGTACCCTTGGGCACAGTGGCACAGTGGTTCCGTTACATAATATTAGTGTATCATTTGCACGCTGCTCGAGTGACAGCGCAATAACGGAATGGGGTTTGATTAGAGCGTCTTCCGTTTTGGGGCGGCACGCGGCGGCTGGCCGATCGTTTGTGTTTTGTGTCATCAGAAATGTGTCATGAGGTAGGAAAAACTTACATTTTCTCTTATCAGTGTTTTGCTTTGCGAGAGGGGCAGCTATCGCAGAATACTGGCGCCAGCGCCCCCAGAATACCCGGGCGGGAGTGAGTTTTTGTTTTGCCTAAAGCAAGCGAAAAAAGCTTTGAGCGCTTAATCGCTCGCGTTGCGTTTCTTCTGCCCGATCGTTCGTTCTTACTCCTTTCGTTTGCATACGCTTGCTTAAGACTCAAGCTGCTGAACGTCATTGAGCGACACACACACAGACACACACAAATCAGAAAGGCGACCAAAAAGCGCAACAACCCCCCGGCCCATTCGGTTGATGTCAAATGTCACCTCCCCATTGTCGGTGAAGGGCGTTTGCGCGATCGTTCGTGGGGTGGTGTTTGTGATTGAAAGCTGTAGCAATGTGGCAGCCGCGAGCAGCTCGCCGATTGCACCACCACAACACCCCTAGTTTGCCAGCAAACCATTTGATTATCAATCTTAATTGCTGCTGATTGTGCTGCTCGCCGTCGCTGCGGCCGCCGCTTCAGCGTTGGGAAGTCTTCTTGGTTTTTGGTGGAAGGTTTTTTCTGTTTTTTTTTTTTTTTTTGTAATCAGGTCGCAAGACGCTGTTGCACATCGGTCGATCAAGCTGTTTGGTGCTGCTTTATAATCGACTTTTGTAAAATTGTTCCAACACGCAAAACGATGGCAGCTTCGTTCTTTGTAGTAAAAGTTGTAGTTTGCACCATCGATTGCCAACGGAAAAACAAACAAGCAGCTCCTTTTTTGATTTGCGCATGGGTCTGCAAGTAATATACCGTTGACACAAACCTCATTGTGAGCGAAACTCATTTACATTCACCTTACGGTGGCGACCCATTATGCATGCAAAACTCCCCCCCGGTGGATGTGACCCTTTTCATAATGTTATTCTTGACATTGCGTACACATTGCGCACACTATTCCACCCTCCACCACCCTCCCCCTTTTTAGGGTAGAACGGGTTGTACGCTTCATAAACTTATCCTCATTAGCGTGTGGCAAAACGTGTCTGTGTGTGGAACTAGATATCTTGATTCAAAGCTTTCGGGGTTCGGTTTCACCTTTTGTCTTCTCGAGCCAGCGGCGGCGGTGAACTAGCTGAAAGGACCAGCGCGTTTGCGTACGTGTGTGTGTGTGCGTGTGTGGCAGTGATTGTTGTTTTGGGAGAACAGTGATTAAATACCGATATCAATCAACTGAGGTGGAAAATTACAACCCCCCTCCCCCTTTCCATCCCAACAAGGATAAGCGTACGGAGTAGCAACGGATTTGAGCCGGAGACTAGCCACTGATCCCTTCGATGCGTTTAAAAAAGGGCAAACTATTTGCATACGCATATTTCACCCCTGATTGCTCCCAGAGACGAAGGGGCGAACACGAGAAAAAAAAATCAAACGAACCTTGCTCCTGCACTGCACAAGAGCCCAACTCACTTTAACATCTCCCGCTCTGTCTTGGGAGGCAAGAACTTACTGTTTTTCATGCAAGATTTTCTCGCATGAATTCCTCCGCACGGGATGATTTCCTACCACGCTGGTGGAAGAAAAATGTTTTACCATAAATAAAAAGACACAAGACATTTACCGGCTGAAGGTCCTAGGCAGGCCCGGAAGTAGCGGGAAGGCCCCGAAAACAATCTCCCTAATCTGTACTGGTACAAAACGACACACGATGATCGGTGTGTCTTCCCGCGCAACCGAACGCTGGAGAAGGAGAAATCGTTCGAGAAAGTCATAAAAAAACAACACAATCTTAACCATAAGTGAGGTCGGATGGGAATGCATCCACCGAAGCGTAAGGGCCGTAAGTAGTGGAAGAAACGGTCGAAAAAAAGAAGACACACAAACATATTATAAGGATCCTTTTAAATAAAATCATAACAATTACCAAAGTGCAGCCAAGAGCAGCCGAGAAGGGGAAATACTGAAGGAAGGATGGCATTACTATACTTGTGCGTGTGCTGTTGTTTTTTTGCTTATGCTTTTCCTTTAAAATAGTAAAGTAGGAGCAAAAAAAACCACCCAAAACCATGTGCACCGAGGGGACGCGTTCGTTGGTTGTTGCTGCTTTCTTGTTGTTGGGTTGGTTAGGGTGGTAAGCATAATAAACATAATGTTAGAAGTCAATTGCTTGAGGAATATGGTTCCTTCGGCTCCCGAAAGAACGAACGGCCGTATATCTTCTCGGAATCAAAATCGTGAAAAATAATCGACTTCACTGCTTTTTGCGCTATTAAGAATCCATAAAACGAAAGGGCACATACAAACACACACACTGGCACTATCCTGGCGTTCGGTTGCAGTTGAATGATGACTGTTTTATGCTTATTTGTTTTGATTAATTGTGCCTGCGAGATGTGGACAGGCCCGGGGAAAGTATGCCCACCGCCGAACGTCTCAATTCGATGCTGCTTGGAAACTCGTCAACTCGAGGCAAGGACGGGAGGAAGGAAAATAAAAGAAAAACGGTAGCCCAAGTTACAAGACGAGCGAAGAAACATCGCATCTGTGTGTCTACAGCACCGTGTGTCGTCGTCGTTGTTATTGTCGTGGCTTGTTGTTGTCATACTGCAGCAGTTCGTGATGGCGTTCTGTGGCGCTCAGGCAAGCGACAGAATATCCCACAATAATCATAATTTTATAATGTGTGTCCGTTAAAGCAAGCAACACGGCACTGCATCAATGGTGGTTTTGATGTCCAGTGGGAGAGGGACAGGGCTGGTGGTCGAGAAAGTACGTAACTGCACGAATGAAGCAATTATGTCTTTGCAAATGAGTGGTGAACGCGATGGCAAGGGATAAAGGGCGAAAAGGGAAGAGACAAAGAGAGGGTCATAAAACTTGTAAAACATACTCGCGAGAATAACTTCGACACGGGGCGTGTGTGTGTGTGTGTGTGTGTGTGTCTGTGAAGAAGGAAAATTTCCCACGGATGCGTTCCCAAGACGGGCAACTGGAATGTTGTCCAAAAATAAAAGGCTGTTGTTGACATTGCGTTGGAGAGTTAACAAATGTCTTGTTTTGGGCTCTGGACCTGTTTCAGAGGTTAGCTTTGCAACCTCTTCACACACTTGCAGTGATGAATCACAGTTAATAAGGCTGGAAATGTTTAAAATCACAACCGATTGCATACATTCGGGCTGTGTTATCTCTTGCTGGCCCGATCGATAAGCTTAATAAGCACTAAATAAACGTGTCAACACACTTCCACATGATGTTCTATCCTTGCACACACACAAACACTTACCTTCACACGTAAACTGTCCGTAGTGTTTGCCGGAGCTCTTGTCCCCGCAGACGACGCACTCGATGTTCTGGTTCTTCAGGTCCTGCCCGTTCTGCGAGTTCATGCTCTGCGAACCGGGCGTGGTGCTTTGCTGCAGCGACAGGAACTCCTTCTTCTCGATCGTGTTCCCCTGCCCGACCGAGCCGGCCCCCGGATGCTGGCCGACACTGCCGATCGAGGAGCCCCCCGACGAGGACGAAATAAAGTCCTTCTTGTCCTGCGCGCCGCCACCGCTCGACGAGGAGGAGGACGTCTGCATGCCGGGCACGACCACCGATCCGGTCTGGCCGGGCCCGGGCCCACCGCCCTGGCTGCCCAGTGTGGTGATGTCGTCGCCGGCGGCCGACGCCGTACTGGACGACACGGGCAGGTGGGTACCGGTCAGCGAGCTCGGATCGCGCCAGGCCCCGTGCGGTGGCGGCGGCACCAGCGCCATCCCCCGCGGGAACCCCAGCTCGAGCGCACCGATCTCCGAGCCCTGGCCGCGCGGATTGTAGAAACCCGTCGCCGTCGAGGGCGACGGGCACAGTACGCCACCGCCGTACATGCTGAGGGTGTTGTGTGCCAGAATATTGCTTCCGGTTTTGGCCCCACAGTCGGGGCCGACGCTATCGAGGAAAATTTTGTCCGCCTTTCTGTGCAACCCCGGGGCAACGCGAAACCGGCGGCGGGAGGTTTTGGGGTTTGCGGTTCTCTGGGTGGGCTTTCTGTGGGACGCACGGGAAATATCTTTTTCTTAGCGGACCGGATCGTCGCACCACATTAGCACCAGACGCGGTATCGACCGGTTGCACAAATCGCACACTTTGACTTTCCGCAGCAGGAGCGGAGGGGGGGTAATTGATTTTTCCCACTTTGTTGTTTCTGCTTATTGTCAAAACACGCGAGCGAAAAGTGCCTTTTTCTTGCTCAAAAGCACCTAGCGCGTCTTCTTTCTTGCATAGGAATTTTCTTGTTTTCTTGTATTATCAAATCAAATCAATTCGAACACACAGCTTTGGGGCGACCAAAACACGCTTCACACGCACACCAAAACAACCACGTTCACGTATGAACGTAAAAGGGACGCAAAATAAATAAAAAAAAAATAAAATACGCAAACAAAATACGCACTAAAACGCGCGAACCCTTTCTTGTTGTTGTTGTTGAAACACGTGACAGCGCGCGTTAATCGTTATCCTTTTACCGAAACCGTCGCTGCGTACGATCGATCGCGGCGCGCGTGCGGAAAGCTTGATCACTTATTTTCGTGTTGGTTTTCGTGGCGGTCACTTTTTGATGATTCGGTTTGTAAAATCTTAACCCAAACACGATTTTTTTTTATATATTTTCTCAAAAAGATAAACACAATCACTCAAACGCACGTTTGTATCCGTTCGTGAAATCAAAGACCGCCACCACCGGGGAGGACACACGGAACGCGACGGCTTTTTGGAGCAGGTAATGCACATACACACGCGCACACATTCACGCTGCCGGTGTGTTATCGTGGCTGATTTTGCACTATCAGGAAGCGGACACGTTTCACGATGCGCCCGCAACAACAGACACGTTACGCACACGCGTTACGGAGAGAGAGCGCACAGAGCCGGGAACGCGCAACACGCCTGACCAGAAGGACTTCCCGAGTCGAACTTGTGATGCTTGGCGCGACCCGACCCGACCGCGATGATCAGCCAGAGCTCGACCCCACCACATTGTTTTGGGCCGCACCAGCCGTCTGTCTCGCTCGCTCGCGCCCGTCTCGTTCGCTCACTCGCCCTGCAGTAGCAGCAGCAGCAGCAGCAGCAGCAGCCAACCGGATCGAACTGCTGCTGCTGGTTCTCGTGTGTGCGGCCTGGGGAAGGTAAAGACTGCTGAGCGCAGCGCTGGTGGTGGTGGTGCTCAGGGTTGAGTTCAGCAAGTTCGCAACCCTCCGAAAACCCGAAACCCTGCGTCTGCTGCGGCCACCCAGCGTTGCCCGACACAGGGGTGAAAGAGCAGTACAGCGCGTGTGTGTGTTTGTGAGTGTGTGCGTGTTTTGCGTGAGAGAGAGCAGGTAAGAGAGAGTGAGTGCGCTGTGCTGTGTGCTTGGAACCACGCCCGTAGCAGTACCGTGCACGTAGAGCGTTGGACGGGAGCGAGATGAAAATGGTTGCTGCTCTGTAGCGCTGTTTCACTCTCTCACTCGCAGGCGCACCCTTCTGCTTACATGCGGGTTTGCTTACATTCCGACGGGGAAAAGTGCGCTTGTGGAGTGGGGATTGAGCCGTAGGGGTGCGAGAGCACGAGAGCGAGAGAGCAGCGAGAGGCCACAAATCGAATTAGACGTGACAGAGTCACCCTGTTGTTTTCTCCTCACCGCACACTATAGCGATGGGAAAATCGGGCCGCGTTTTTCATCGTGCGCTCCTCCGTTGGGGCCCCGTTTTTCCGAGCATATTTTTTTACCACTGCTTGTGTGTGTGTGTGTGTGTGTGTGTGTGTGTGTGTGTGTGTGTGTGTGTGTGTGTGTGGTGTACGTGTCCTGGCAAAGGCCGCTGTTCGCTGGTCGTCGAGGTCCTCGGGGTCCAGCTTGGGGTTTTGTGAACTCTCCCCCGGCTCCATTTTGCCCACCCCCACCACCCAAGGGTCTACCGATGCTGTCCATCATGGCGCATTCGGACGTATCCGTGGCTTATCCTGTTCCTCGCTACTCCAACGCTCCCCCTCCTTGTACAAGCATTTTTAGTACGCTCGCCTCAACGGTCAATGGCGGAATGGCTATGATTTCCTTTTTTTTT
Source organism: Anopheles merus (assembly GCF_017562075.2). NCBI lineage: Eukaryota > Metazoa > Arthropoda > Insecta > Diptera > Culicidae > Anopheles > Anopheles merus. The sequence goes on from NC_054082.1 coordinate 16,644,900, forward strand.
TTTTGTATTTTCGTCATCACGGACAACGGACAAGGAAATGGAAATCCTGCCGCAGGCACTGGGGAGCAGCAAAACCCTTCGTTTTTCCCTTTTGCCCAGCAAACCCAGCAAGCATGTGTGATTTATACCGTTTGCGCTGGGGCAGTTTTCTTTTCCGAACGGGATGGGATGGGCTTTTTGGATTTAATTTTGCCATCCGTTGATGGCAGGTGATGGAATTTTTGCTTCCCCAAGCGACAACCCCTTCGCCGCTCTCACCCTCCCCCTACCCTCTGCTATCCAGCGAAGCGTGTTTTGATATGTGAGTGTGCAGTGTGCACCGCGTGGCCTTCTTCGATTATCCGGTCAACGGTGGAGTGCTCGTCAGCACGTCGCATCCAAACAAAGCGCTTTCCATCATCGTCACCATCATCAACGCGTAGTGGTGGTATTTGGAGAGTGTTATTCGAATTTGTTCGGGGTTCTGTGTCGCTTTCAACCCTTTTGCCGATGATGATGATGATGATGATGGTGCCGTATTTAAACTTGTTTCTACACTCTTTTTTTTTCGCCAAGTGCGAATTTGGGGGGTTTTGTTTGCAATTTCCTAGCATTTCCGGTTCCGCAAAACGACCAGATTATCCGTTGACCGGGCAACGGAGTGTTTTATGGGAGTGAAAAACACCCGTGTTTTGAAAATGGCGACACACGCACACAGGCTAGAAAGGGGGGAGAGCCGACTTTTTGGGCCAAATGTTCGCGCCTTTGTTTTGGCGTTGTTAGTCCACGAGTACTTTTGCATTTTTGTGTTTTTTTTTCTTACTATTTTTCAATTTCAATTTCGCTGTTTGAACGAAATAGGTCTTTGGGGTTTCTTTTTTCGAAAGAGGGGGCTTTTTTTCGCCCCGCTCAAAACGAAGCTCGTGACCGATATAACACGTTTGCGAGCGCTCGACAAATCGATAGTGCTTTTGATAAGCCAGTTTGGACCGTGGTTTGGAGCGGCGGTGGTAAGCTGGACATTACTTCATCGCTAAAAATAACCCCTCTGCCCTTTCTTGCTCGACTTACACTGTCATTAATGTGCTTTACGCAATGGAGCAAACGAATTGAACCAAAAAAAACACACACACACACACACTCACATACATTTTCATGCTCGACTAAAGGTAGTTCATTAAACATAATGAAAAAAGAAAAAATAATAATAACCAACAAAACATACATTAAGCCAACGAATTATCGGACACCGTTCCTCGCCGCTATATTGCTGACACATTCACGCCTCGGGGTCGTGGATTCGACAGGCAGCATGGTGGCAGCGCTATTCCACGGCACTATTCCACGGCAAGTATCACCTCGCAAAGCGTATCAGCAGCCCCGCGGCCGTTCGTGATAAGGGGTACGTACTCCATGTTCTTTTTTTGTTGTTGGACCAGCGCGAAAGATGGTTGACCATCATGGTCTCTTAAAAGGAGAGAGAGAGAGAGAGAGAGGAGGTAAGAGAGAACAATACGCTGACCGAGTGAAGAGAAGCGCACACGGGCGCACTGATAATAATGGCCACGGATGGGCGGAAAACAATCAAACCGGCCAGCGAAATCTTTAAAACAACTGCGGTCGGCTGGTTTTTTTTTGCTCCTTCTCCTTCCGAATCACGGTCAATGTGGGGTGTGGAGGGAGTGGGACACATACACTCACACACACACAAACATTAGGGAGTACACAGGGTTAAAAGTAATAACAAAAACCTCTAATTTATAACAAAGGCGTAAGGCACACGGGCCTGCCAAGGGTGGGTTTTTGGCGATAAGGTCGTGCGCAATCGAACCGAAGGATCCTGGGAAACTGATAAGGCGTGTGTGTGAGTGTGTGTGTGTGTGATGGTGGGGAATTCTAGACAGTGACCACTACCTCGCCACCCAGAACGTAATGGGCAGCACATTTTACCCCTTTCCTGTGTGGTCATCGTTGCTCTCGCCGTATTCGTGAACGGCTGCCGTCTGCTGACCTCGAGTGACATCGGACAAAACTGCTTCAAAACCTCCGGGGCCATTGGGTGGGCGTGTGGGCGATGTGCTCCCGAGTGCGGCGTCGGGGGCCTGTGAAAGTGTAAACGATATTTAACCAGGCCGGAAAACTTACGACTGCGACTGTGGCGTCTAATCTGGCCGTGGTCGTGTCTGAGTCGGACAGACGGAACGGATTTTTGCGGACTGTTGAAATGTCTACCATTACCAAACAACTGCGACACGGGGGTGGGTGAAAGGTTGTGCGGCTGTGTGCGTTGGCAAAGCGTATTACATTTTACAGCAAAATATCTTTTCTCTGGTACAATTTTTTTGGTCGAGCTGAGCCAATTCGCTTTGGAAAATGAAGAAATCTAAAGTTTCCCGCTTGATACCGACTTGATTCTGTGATCAAGTCCGAACGGCTGGGGAGAGAGGGGGGCTTTTAATTGAAATGACCTAGAAAATGCGTCACCAACTGAGTGTGCAGCACAGTAGGCTGGGTGACTGGCTGAGTAGGGCGATAGGAGCGCGTCCCGTATACAACAATGTTCGTGCAACGACGACGACGATGATGATGATTTGCTGATGATAGTGTGATAGTGTGTTCACTCACTGGGCCGAAAGACGGCTGTTGATGATGCTGATCAGATGGGGCTAAGGAGATAAACGTGATGACATACTGCGGCATAGTCGGTAAGGCCGGTGTTGTTGACGTTCGTTTGACCCATTCTCATGGGTTGCTTTGTGGCCAGTGCATGCGTGCAACTTGTAAGTACAACCTATTTACCGTGATTCTTGCAAATTTCCTTTCGATTTCTATTGTGCTTTAGGTGAATATGAATGATGGTACATAAGAAAATATTAATTCTCATTTAGAATTAAACCATTTTTTTTTATAAAACATTCACGAAGAACCCATTACTGGGACTTACTTATACCTCACATTCTTCTAACCGATGAGACCAGTCGCTCGCGCGGCAGACAGTTTGCATGACGATCAGCTCAAATCAAAATGGCCATTAAATCAATAGAATGCAAATAGTGACGGGAACACACGAGTCACTCTCATACACACATACACTCTCCTGCTCCCCAACCACCATCCTTTCCCTGGTGGCATCAATCAACGATGTTGACGTACGTTATCATTTCCGACATTTGTCGTCCGTAGTGAGCGTCAGCCAGGCATGGGCGAAAACAATTGCCTCCGGTCCGGCTCGATTGGCCCATGGAACGTGCTGGAAGACGGTGAAGTGACGATAGTGTGTGTGTATGTGTGTGTGTGTGCGCACTTTTTTCTTCCACTGGATGGCGCCATCCGGCAAGCAAATGTACTACGGCAGTACTATTGTTCTTCCACCGCGTTTCTCTTATTGCTGCTGATCTGCGTCTGATGGGTTCTGGAGTTGCGGAGAGGGGGGGGGAGGGGGTGGACCTCGTGAGAAATTATCGTCGCGCACAGGCAAGCATCCTCCTGCCTTCCACCGTTCACCATACCACCAATTGTCACGATACACACCGCCAGCAGCGTGCGCGCAAAATGCGCAAGACGAATTGGCAGGAATAAATCATTCGATTGGAAACAAACAAACACGGCCACTGTTGATGCGCGCACACATTTGCGACTGCCCTGTGTGCGCGAGCGTATGTGGTGCGTTTGCGCATTTCGTTTAATTAACACCTAGCGCTAACGCTGGTGAAGGTCCCTTCGGTTGGCGCACTGTTAATGAGCAGCGTGGCTGACGACGCACGGCTACCGGGCGAAGGTTTTTTTTATTATTTACATGCACGTGGACAGCTCATCACACACCGTCCGAGAGGGGTGGACAAGACAAAACTAGACGAAAAACGCACGATGCACTTTGACAATGCGGATTAATCAGCCGTAATCGGTCGGTGTGTGTGTGTGTATGTGTGTGTGTGTATGTGTGTGTGGGGAGTTCACTGCTTACGTCAGGCAGTTCAGGTGTACTGTGCGAGAAAATGAAATCATTTGTAATCGATTGAATCTATTGAGCGAAAGACAATTCGTTTGCCTTCAAGGCGCGACCACGCTCGTGGATGGAGGAATGTCTGAATCGGTGCTAATTTATGCCGACCAATGGCGCGGGCAATAAATGGCACTTTATGGTTAGAAATTAAAGCTGGTCATGGTCTTGGACGAGCCGCGAGGGTGAGGAGGTATGCTAATTTGCTAAGAGTTTGACAAGGCGGATGCTTCCGGAGTGTTATTAAGTTTGATGAGCTTCAATTATTTTAAGTAAATTTCATAAAACTGTCTTACTTTATGCATCAAGAACGAATAACAAATCTGTTTTAAGTTATGTAATTGATATTAATTACTATCAATTATTTTACTGGCCTGTCTCGCGAAACAGTCGTCAACTCGAACGACTTAACGATATGCCCGTCATGGGTTCAAGGTCCGAATGGACCGTGCCCCCGCAAACGTGTAGGACTTGTGCCTATCCTGTTATGGGTATAATCTATAAGTCACTGAAAGCCAAAACCCAACTAGTGGTACAGCCAGACCTTAATTGACAACGGTTTTGATGTGCCAAAGAAGAAGCAGAATTAACGACAATCTATGGCAGGTGGAATATTTAAAAGAAATATATCAATTGATCAAAATGTCCTTTAATTTATTCAACTAATTCGAAAATCTGTAGCGATTTTGTTAAGGTTAAGCGAACTTTTCAATTATTGATATTCGTATATTGATATTCGTCGGAGCTATACCTTAATCTATGTCTCCATAGCACTTATTCAAAGAGCTCGTTTCTGTGCCCTAGTTTTACTCAAAACATGATCCGAATGGGTACAGATCTCTGCATAACTTTGTGGGAGGAGGGTTGTGTATTGATTAGTTGGAAAAATACATTTAAATGTAATAATAATGTACTAAAATGAAGAAAAGCTTTATATTCATCTACCAATTGATGTTTCCATAAATTTTGATCAATAAGTCCGCTTTTGGGCACCTTTACACCAAGTTTTCCTAGAAGCAGACTTCTGATATATCTCACAGAATTAACCTTTGTAGTAAATGTAACACTGTGATGGCTTTACATTACTTCTTAGAATGCAACACCGAAATTGTACTCCGTTCCAATCGAGATGAAACACATTACTCGGAAAATTAACATAAACCTGATTTATGGAGCAGATACAAAACCGCCCATGTAATGCACTCTGCAGCCAAACATTGAATCGATTACGAAAAAAAAACACCAGTGCCGTACCGATCCAGGCGCGGAAACATAAAGCTAAAAACATCAATAAACCTTTCACAAATCGAAATAATCCCCACCCGGATCCGCCCCATCGCATCGACTGTGGAGCATAACGGCATAAAGCATCCGGGAAAATGGATGTACTTTCGTGAAAGCGCACCATTTCTGTGGCGTCTAATCGTGGCGTGAAAAATGTCGCCCTTTGTGCTGGAATGCTGCTATCCAGCGACGGAAAAAAACTAAAGGGGGGGTACACTAACTCTACCCGCTGGAAGACTTGGAGCAGCCTGAAGTGGAAAATCCTCCCGATTCCGCCACTGTGCAGCAGAGACAGAGAGCGAGAGAGAGAGAGAGAGAGAGAGTAAGTGAGAGAGTGAGAGAGGCGGCCCACACAAACACCTTCCCCACGGTCGAGCAAAGCTCCTGCCCCGAAATGGGTGGCAATGTCTGACCTTTTGACATGCGCGCGTGAATTTTATCTCTCTTTGTTCTTCCAACTGCTGCACCGTTCGCACCAACGACACAACACCACACGAACCCGCACACGCACACGATATCGAAGTCGACCGACACCGGTCGGTTCTTTTCTCACTTAATTTCGAAACCAATCCGATGGATGCAAACGGTTTCAAAGTGGAGCATATGTGTGTGTGTGTGCCTTCTACTAGCAACCAACGTTCGACGGTTGGGTTGGGTAACCGTTTAGTAGTCGCTGGTAAGTTTCCCTTGGCAACGCTCTTGCCCTTTCCTGGTACGGCCGCCATTTGAATGACATTTATGCTCGTTTTTCTCGCTCTCTCGCTCGCTCTCTCTCTCTCGCTCTCTCTCTCTCGATTTGTTCACTCTTACGCACACTCACGGGAAGCGCTACACTACGAAACGACAGGTGTATGTGCTCCTTCCCATGCCAAGGGTGAGGAAAGTTAACTGTCTTTCGTGGGGGTTGTTTCTTTTTTTTTTGGCTTTCTTTTTAATTCCAATACTATCCAGTATATATACATACACTCCAACACAGGTACGAATGAGAGGGGTTGGGGGGGGGGGGGGGGGTTTCTTTCTTAGTCGTTTTTTTTTGTAATCGTGAAGCTAAGATGGCGCCGCAGGTTCACGAAACGAATTACCACCACGACACGCGGGCCCTGTGTAGGGAAGGAAAAGGAAAAGAAGGTGCTGTATATACTTTCTTATATATACACACACAAACACATCTAAAACGGCTCACAACATAGCACGCACACAGCTGCGAGTAGCGTTTGTGGGTAGAACGTAGGGGAAGGGCTTGAAAGACTGTGCTGGGAAGGGAAAAGCAAGATAGGAAGGTGAATCGCGAAGGTGGAGTTCAATCGGAGCAGAAAAAGACCGAGTCCTCACGAACCCCGGGGGCAGGCTGGTCGGAGGAGTCAGACCGGGGTGGGTCCTCCTTTGGCCTCCCGGGGGCGAATAGGGTGACATCATCGTGCGGCTCGTTGGCTGCTGCTGCTGCTGCTGCAGCTCGAGCAAAAGCGAAAGACCCGTGTGTATACTTTGCCAGGGCAGGTCGTGGAGCCATCGTGGTGGAGGCGTTTCACAGTGGAGCGTGGCGGATCGGCTCTGTTTGGTTGAACGAAAAGAGTCGCCGAAAGGGGGTGGGGGGGAGATGGTATCGAAAGGTAGTAAATAAGAACGACAAACACACACACACTCAACAGCAGCTCAAGTGCTGAAGCTTTTTTATGTACGAGTTTTTCTCGCTGTCGTTGTCTTTTTTTTCATTTATTTTGCTGATCTCTGTGGAAGTAAAAGAAAAGTGTACTTTCTACCAGATCCTTTCTATTCCGAGTCAAAAGAAAGGAATACTTCGGTACAGATATCGGTAGATTACAACCCTATTCGATCGATCGACTTAAACTGGCTTCGGGTTTTGGAAAGGCGTCGCAATTGTTGGGAATATTCCATTTTCTTTAAAGGTTTCTGGTGTTTCTCCATCAGTTCTTTTCTTTTTTTCTTTACTACTTTTACATGCCAGTTCTTGATGATTATAGTTTTGTGTTTTAAATTGTAAAAAATCATATCAATTTCTTTAAAGTCGTTTTAATCTTTCCTCACATTTTTCGTTAGTTATTTACAGCTTTTAACCTATTAGTTTGTTTTATTTTGAATGTGTTGAAAGTTTTACATTTATATTTCATTTAGTATATATTGTTTTCCATTTCCTTAATGAGCTTCATAGTTTTCATTGGGTTTTAAATTGTCATAATGTTCTTCGATATATTTTATCATGTTTTGTATATGTCTTAGAAGAAGTATTGTTCATCATCTACCAACAGTACAAATGGTAGAATTTGCTCTATAAGTATATCTACCTATGAACAGATCGGTTTATGTATGTTTCAATACATAATTTCTAGCAACTACATGGAAAACTTATAAATCTAACTTTCAACAAACAATTATAAACATTCCAGAGTGTGCTAAGGCTCATTCAAATATATAAGCGCAAATTTTGAACATCTTTCACCATGCATTGCAATGTTTCCTTAAATAGCAACAAACGTATGGGCGTTGGCATTCGATTACCGGTTTTAAACACGCTCGTTTACTACTTCTAACTGGCAACGCCATGTAACGCTTCAAGGCAGTAGGAAAATGGGAGACGACAAACTAAATAAAGAAAATATCCTTCCCAGGAACGAGGGTGCAAAAAGGGGAGCTTGCGAAACTTTTCCAACAAGTATCGATTGGTGGTCTCCGAGAAGCGAGCCTCATCCTGGAAACCGCCCGCCCGCACAAGTTAGACGAACTTTCCAAGTAATGGTGTGTCATTTCAAAGCTCTTCCTTTCTCCTTTAATATCCTCCACTTCCCGCCATCGGTGGTTTCTAAACTTCTTCCTATTTCTCCCTTTTCTTTGGAAAGGAAATCACGCCCAGTGGGTGTAGGACAAAAAACACACAAGGATGCTTGCAGCTTAAAAGCTTAATGGTGTCCTGGTCCTCTGCTTTTGTATGTGTGTGTGGCTAGCGAGGAAACCATCGCCCAACGCCTTAAGCCTTTGCGGGGTTGCCATGGCTTGGCCTGGCTTGGCCTGTCACTTTTTGCAGCTAGGTTCCGTCCAACTTTGGCACCCTTCTGGGCCTCCCTGGGCTTTGAACACATTCCTTCACCTCGGGTCGTTCGGTTCGGTTCGGGTCGGGTCGGGTTTGGCAGTTTAGTTGGGTTGGGCAAAGTGGCACGAACCGAACGACCGCCGGAACGCGACCCAGTTAACTAGTCGAGGCGGGGAGACGCGGAAGCGGAGGAGGACGAGGAGAAGGAAGACTGCCGAGAGGGGCCACATGATAAAGAATCCTTCGGGCGGACGGTCCTCTTTCTTTTGCACACAGCACGGCAAGAACAAAGCGGAAGCGATGGAGCAGCTTAAGTTTGTCCCGTTCTAGCGCGGCGAAGGATTCTTGCAAGCTTACAGAGAGGGGGAAAAAAGAGTAATATGCAAGCTGCGCCAAAGATAAATGATAAACAAGAAAAGCAATACACTTGCTTCCCATTTTGTCCCGTTGCCTTATCAGAACCCACCCGTTCGCATCCGCTGCCACGATCTATTCCCATTGGTGGAAATTAGTATTAGTATCCACCGCAAGGGAACTCTGGGGAGCTTAGAGCAAGAGAGACAGCTGATGCTGATCGCCCATGTACCGCGTAGAGTTCGGGTTCTGGTAGAGGTCCCGGTGTCGCCCCCGGGGCCAACCCTGACGATGTAACGGAAACGGCGCACCGGCAGGCAGCAGCGTGGTAGTGAAAATCCATTCTCGATGATGTAGAGCTACTCCAACCCCGGGGCTAACGTCATCATCCATCAATCCCGCACACGGAGCCGGCAGCAGAATGCTGGGGGACAGGGCGAAAGGGTGCTGAAAGCCTTTTACCGGGGAAGCTTTTCCCAGCCTCTTTGCACGGTGCTCGAAAAGGGGCGTTTCTCACCAGCTCGCGCTGGCACTCGCTCTTCATCTTTTCGCGCCGATTTTCTTCGCTGATAAGAGATGCCTGTAATGTGTGTGTGTGTGTGTGTGTGGGAGAGAGAAGAGAGAGAGATGAGAGAAAGGGTGAAAGAGATGGAGAGCGTGCACGTTGCGTGGGAAAGCGAGATGGATTGGTGGCAATTTCCGAGAACTGAACGAGCAAAACGAGCGGGAAAAAGAGTCCACCTTCGTTCGAGCAGCGGCGGGCGAAAGCAAAAGCTCGAGATGCAGGATGAGAGTACAGTCCAGGGGGGGAAAGGGGGAGCAGGGCGCAGTAAAAATGATTTATGAAAGTGCAAATGATAGCACGCGTGTGGGGGAGTGAGTAGAACGTTCATCATCTTTCACCTGCGCTGCCATCCCGCCATTTCCCTTCGCTGAGCGGCCGGACGGTTTTTCATTCTGCCGCTGGACGTGCTGATCATTCGACCTCATGGGGTCGGGCAGAGAGCAAACATGGCAAAGGACATGCCGTGTAGCGGAAAGAACAGGGCAGAAAGAAAAAAATACGCATTCCGAAACGGCCAGGTGATATTTATGCGACACCTTTCGGCACGGTTCGCGAGTTACATTTTTTAAGCGACGAATGTTAAAGTGTTTCACCAGCAAAATGCCCTAAAAAGATGGGAAAAAACACTTTAAAATGTACAAGCTTGTACACAATCACGATAAGAGTTTTCCTCTCACAGTACACATTCACCCTCGGCCGGCTGAATGCATATTAGAAGACGATGGCACATGTGACCCACTAACCGAGTGACAACGAATCGTTTTTGCAACGGACCAACCATTAGCTCGAACCCCCCAACCTTAGCTTCCCGGGGGCAGTGGAAATGCTTTCTTCCATGCAACGGACGACAACTACATATCAACCACCCATTAGATCACTATCGCTCGCCTGTCTCACAGCAGAAGCGGCGTTCGTTCCGCTTTTGTTTGAATGAGATGAAGAACGGCACACAACAAAAAATAGTCACAGTCGGTAGCATTCGTGTTCGCAACCCACTAATGCACACTACCGCTACTGTAGAGGCAGCTGAGAACTGTGACAATTAACCGCCAGCTCACATCCTGCTACCCTGTTTGCGGAAATAACCTTCAGCGGATTCGCGTTCGCGTTGCCATGGTGGCGTGTGAGAAAATAGCTGTAGGAGTCTGGCGCTTGGAAGGGAACCAGAACGCCCATCCCATGTGAAAGTGGCCGCAAGTTTAGGCTGATGGATCACAACTCCTGTGTGAAAATCTCACGCTGTAGGTAAACTGTGTGTAGAAATGTGCTCCGGTCGAGTTTATTTGTCCTTGTGGAGCGGGGTTTTGTCGCCAACAGTACGCATGCTGAGATGCATCGAGATGCGAATCTCCGCTAGCGTAACTCATTATCGTTCGGATGCTAATTGAATGGGTTGTGCGTTCGGTGGAGCTATGATTGTGCTTGCAGGGACAATCGTTTTTATGAGAAACTTTTTCAAAATAAATATTTGCAATACATCTAAGTTTAACGCTAATAGTCGTGTGAATCGGAGAAGCTGAGAGCAGTTCTACGATAGCTCAGGATCAAGATTGTATATTTCCGTCTTTATGCTTTTCGCCATAAATTCCTCTTTTTCTTTCCTCTCTAATGTCTCCAAGCCCGAACAGCTCAGAGCAAACTGCACATAAAACAAATAGTATTTCTCATAACTTTAACGATTGCTTCAGTGAAAACCGTCAACCAGCCAACCCGCACGCCCGATTAGTCACCGTTCGCTTTGAGTTGTTTACCTGTCAGTGAGTGTAACAAATCGCGGCATCGCTACCAATTTTCCCTTCACCCCCAGGCTCCAACTCCTCATAGACAGAGTCCATCAGCTTGCCGCCGACCCCTTGGGGGCGACCGGTAGCAACGATCGTTTGCGCACCATCCACACCGTAACGCCGTACGCAAACAAGCGCGCGCATCAGTTCCTTATCCCCCACCGCCCCTCGAATGGCCAGTTCAATCGGTTCCGTTGGGAGCTAATGGTCTTGCGCCCCTCCATCTCGCCCTTTCAAATGAAAAGTGAAGCTACCGTACTTCGGCGCTACCCACCGCAGCGACCATCGCGAGGAAAAAGTGTCACCCGCGCGGCATCTTTAACGCCGCGTACACGGCCAAACATAAATCGTGCCGAGTTATGTGCAGGTTATGACCGGGGGTGTGTGGTGTGTGTGTGTGTGGTGACAGTGTCTCTGGTAGATGCGCACATTGCAAGAGCGTTCGGCACAGAAGCGCTGCACAGGGTGGGTGGAAATATGCACCGCTCGGTCGGTAATGTTAATGGGGTCTAATTTACGGTTAGAACGGACCTCGGGGTACAGGTAATTTCATCTTTTACATTACGCAACGGGAGTAGACATGACTAGACCGCGTAGTAGTGCCAGGTGGGTTGGAACCGTACACACTTCATGGGTGTCTTCAGCTGCTCGTGTTGGGGACCATCTGCCAATTGAATGACGTTTCTGGCAAATTGGGACAAGCGATCACCTTTTTCTGCAAGCTAGCGAAGAAGTGAAAGGCATAAAGAAAAAGAGAGAGAGGGAGAGAGAGAGAGAGAGAGAGAGAGGAGAGAGAGAGAGAGCGAGAGATTAGTTATGACAGAATGGAAGAAGCATACTTACGTTAGTGATTTAAGATGCTTTAGTAGAGTTAAACAGCCTTGTTTCGATCACTTTACTACAGCGACATCTGTTGGAAAAAGGAGCAAGCAAGCGTTTGTTTGTGATATGACAAATAGTTAGTAACAAAAATAGTATTTGTAGTAAATTTGACTGCAAAGGTGTTCTTTACATCCGTCGTATTCTTATTTTGCATCATCACAAAGCGAAATCGTGTTTGATTCACTCATTCACTTCAAGTGTTCACGTGCTCGCTCTTAACATTGCTTCACCTCTCTCTAAGCCGTCTTCCGCTCAACCCAAGTGTACGGCAGCGAGAGCCAATTGCCAAAAGTGGAAACAAATCACTCATCGAGTGATCGAACTCGACCGCTACAACAACAACAGCAAAACACACACACACATTCGCCCTTTAAAACAACTGCCGAAAGGGCACCCGTTACACACCCAATTCAAACACCTTTCCGCCAAGTAGCCTCTCAAGCACTGGCTGATGCTGCAAATTTTTCCACCAAGCTGCTAAAACGGCGATCGATTTGCGTGCATGATTCACACCAAACCCTTGGCGGTTCCGTATCGAAACGGTACGCGAAAAGCCGCTATATTGGAAGTGTCTAAAAATGGAATTGGATAAGATGGGTGTGTTTGGGTCGGGACGGTGCGTATAGATACACACACCACACACAAACACACATAGAGGCACTTGTTTCGCGTGTTCGAGAGTGGCGCAAGAATGCCAAAAATGTGGAAATTGTGCGTTTGCGTTCTTGAGGCACTGGCGGCGATGGCGGCAGCTAAGCCAGACAGGTTGGATCCGTCTTCCTGCACCACGATCCGTCCTGATGGAAAGGGTCATATTTATAGCGAAGGCATTCCCCCTGCCTAAGCCTTCGGGCGAAATGGTAAGGCCTTTTCGAACCATTTCGAATGTACCGTACGGAATGCAGCAGCGCTCAAGTGTCGGGTGCGATTGATTTAAGCCTTCAAAACGATGGAGCTGATCGGATCAAGGGGATGGGTAAAGAGGGGAATTGCACTTGAAAGGGTGGTTAAATTTAGCGCAGCTATCGACAACGTTTTAATTGCCTTTCCTTTCTTGATTACTCGTTTTTTGTTTGTTTCGCGAAAGAAAAAGGTTCTTTCTAATCTGCAGCCCGTACCAGACGCAACCACCAACCTTCCGCTTTTTTTTTCATTTATATTTATATCTTTTCAAGATGATGTGCGTTTCTGCCTCACCACAAACAAAGCCGCAAAACAACGCCAACAATTGGCTACATCACAATACATCATTTCCCGCGAACGCAACGCTCGTTGGGATTGCGCGTTTGGAATCGATTGGCAAACTATTGCACGAACCTGCGATGAGATCAGGATCCTAGCCTGATACATACGATAAATCCGAACCAAAGCGCTCAACACAATCACAACGAGGGGTTTCGGTCCGCTAAGCCCGCTTATACAATGGCCAAAGGACACAGGATTGCCATGGTTCGGTCGTCCACACCGGCCCACCGGGGCGTTCCCTGGGGACATAATGGAGTGGAAGTGGAGACGCAATTTCGGATTCGTGGCCTGTGCTATGACGCGCGAGTGGAGTGGGACAGTGATGCGAATGGTTGATGACATTATAGCAACGAGCATGATGATAAAGATGATGACGATGATGATGATGATGATGATGAGTCTCAGTGCACAATGGGAAACGACTCCTGGCTGTAGTCCCGTGGGACGATTGATTTGACGAGCGGAAAAATATAGTTGCAAGGATTCGTGCCGTATCCCCCCAAGAGGGGTTGTGTTTGAGTTCAGGCTTGAAGGATCTTTTTTGATGCATTTTAGTGACATATTATTATTATGTTTTATTATTCGGTAATTATATTCGCTTAATTTTTTTAAGTTCCTCGTTAATTCCAACAGCTCTTGGATCGAAAAAATAAAAGAAATCACTTCACAGAACCAATCTCCAAACAATGTTAGTTCAATCGTGTGGAAGCTACAGAAACCCTCTAAATTACAAAATCCGTTGGCAAACAAGTCCCTCCTTCCTGGGCGGAGCCCGGCTTGGTTGTACTATTAACGGGCATCATGTTCCATTCCAACGATGCTCCGATGTGTACTCCCGATCGAGCCAACACACCGTCACAGGACATTCACCCCCCAACCAACCAACCAAGTGTAGCTCCATTGCACTAGAGTTTAGTAGTGAAACCACCAACCACGACCACAGTCGGACGATGGTCAGGAAGAGGGGTTTTAGTGCTTGAAGCGTTCGGCTTCGTTGTCGCTATCGATAGCTAATTACCGCTGGCCGCAAATGCCCGTTGGTCCGATTCGTATCGGAAAAGGACGACTCTCCGCTTGGGGAAAGGTCACCGTGATCCGGTGATGTTCCGCTTAATTACCCAACCTGATGGTGGATTTGTGGTCTGCGGTCCGTACCAACGCAACAGATCCTTACCACAGAGCGAGAGAGGGAGCGAGCTAGAGAGACCATCCTGTACCTACTTGCCAGCAAACTAACTGAAGCCATGTTTTTAGTGGTACTCGGTGCTCGAGAGTAGCTGACCGTTTGTCGGCACTGGATCTCGATAGCATTGCGGGCAGCTTAGTTCCAAAGGCTGAGGTTTGGCGCTGTAATTAGCAACTTGAGTTGAGTTGTTCCGGCAACTCCTCCCGGGAGGGATGATAGTAC
>NC_054082.1:16659546-16692326 GCF_017562075.2 Anopheles merus
CATCGCGCGGCTTGTGCTTATTGTGATGATAGGGCGTAGTGGCGGGCTGCGGCGGTCCCTCATTTGCATATCGTCAATTTGTGGGCAGACAGGCGGGACACACCAAGCAGGTTGCACCAATTCAAACCCCATCCGATGACGCCCGCGACGCGTTGATGATTACGCACTGATGAATCGGTCCGATCCGGTTGTGTGAGTGTGTTACCCATGACCTTCCGGGCACTTGTCGAATTCTAGCCATCCGAATAGTCTGCAGCTCGTGTGTAAACGCTAAGCCACGAATCGGAAGCCGTACACGTGCTGCAAATCGATCACGTGCCAATACGATCCGACCCGTATACATTCCCATTCAAATGCGGAAGAACCACAGACACACACACACCCACACCATCCCGAAGACATCTCGTACCGGAAGATGAGATGATGATCCACCACCCACACTGAAGTGCACACACAGGTTGGGGTTCTATTCTGTGCCTCAACTACCCCACAACCAGGTGTGACAATTGGAACAAATTAAAAGCAAATGTACAATTAAAATGTCAACGCCTAGTACCAGTACCACCAGTGGTGGTGGTACTGTACGGTGGTTTCCCGCGCCTAATCGGAACATTGGCAGTAGGCCATAAATTCAAGGAGAGACCGCCGTGTGGAGTGGCTGTGACCGGAAAACTGGGGACCCTATCGTTCGCTCGTCGCTCGCAGTGCCGTTTTTTTTTTTTTGTTTTCGGTTGATAGTGTGAACCCACCCCACACTGGCTGCATTCCTTTTTGCAGGTGCTGTGTATCGTTAAACAATATAAATATAATTAACGTGACACTCACTCAGTATACTCGTCATTGCGTTTGTGTCGATCGGATCGGTAGGTGAGAGGAGGACCGTCGGTTCGCCGTTTGGTGCGAATTCCTTTTTTTGGCCCGGCAAACGCCAGTGCTTCATTTCTTTGCTTCGTTCCATCTTCAGCAGTGTGTGCGGCCCTTAAACGGAGAACGAAAGTAAAGCTCTCGGTATGATTTCGCTCAGCTGTATCGGTGCGTGGATTGTGCTACTTACGGTCGGATGTTCCGTAACGCAGGGTAAGCATTACGTTGGGTTTGGGCCGGTTCATTTCCTGTTTCCGATTTCGTGCACCGAGTGACGTTTGATGCCTTCCCTCGTTCCCACGGCAGCCGATGACTCGAAGATCGTCGGTGGCACGACCGCTAACGAGCGCACCATCCCGTACCAGATCTCGCTCCAGGTGCTGGTAAGCTCGTTCTTTGGCTTGGGCCGAAGCGCTGGATGCCCACTGCGGCGGCTCGATCGTGAACGAGTACTACGTGGTAACGGCCGCCCACTGTCTGGACGGGATGGACATTAACCGGATGTCGATCGTGGCCGGTACGAACGATCTGCGGAACGACAGTTCGAAGGTACGCGCTACTTCCTCGAGTCGTACATGATCCACCCGGACTACATCGAGCTGAACCGGAGCGACATCGGCGTGATGCGCGTGAAGGAGGCGTTCACGTTCAACGAGAACGTGCAACCGATCCGCTACTCGTCCGACTTTGTCGGGGGTGGTGTGACGTGCCTGCTGACCGGCTGGGGCTACACCATGCCGATCCGTATCGGATCGACGCCCAAGGACCTGCAGGAGGCGGAACTGACGACGATCACGAACGACCAGTGCCGGGAGCGCGGCATGCCCGTTAACCCGACCGAGATCTGTACCTTTACCCGCGTCGGACAGGGTGCCTGTGGGGTAGGTGGATGAGGAGTGAGGGATAGGGAAATGTGTTTGGGTGTGTGTGTGTGTGTTTCTAACGCTGTTGCATACTTTTAGGGTGATTCCGGTGGTCCGCTGGTGTGCAACAATCAGCTGTCCGGCGTCGTTTCGTACGGTACGCGGTACTGTGGTATCGGTGTGCCGGATGTCTACACACGCGTGTCGGAGTTTGACTCGTGGATTCAGGAAAATACGCAAACCAGCGGTTCTGCCAGCGATACGCCACCGGCTGGAGAGTCGCAACCTGCCTGAAGTGTGGCTCACAGATTTCCAACCCTTCGCCCGGGAGTGAAGATCTCAAATCATGCACCCTACTACCCAGCAAACAAATAAAGTAAATGTAATTTAATATTTCAATTTAAAAAAACCACACGCCATCCGTCCGCCAAACCGGTGGACGCGTTAGCGCCTCAAGCACCGCTTCAAAATTCGAAACCAACCGCAGCGCGATTCCATTACGCGGCAGCAGTGTGCGTAATTAGCTCGTATAAGAGTTAACACAATTTGTAGCCC
Source organism: Anopheles merus (assembly GCF_017562075.2). NCBI lineage: Eukaryota > Metazoa > Arthropoda > Insecta > Diptera > Culicidae > Anopheles > Anopheles merus. The sequence goes on from NC_054082.1 coordinate 16,661,829, forward strand.
CGATCGATTCACCCTCTCTCTCTCTGTCCCTTGTCCGGAGACTGCAAACAATGGTGACTGCAATCGGAGACATCGCGACAAAGAGAAAACGGGGTTCGCACCCGAAAGTGATGATCGTTGACGGTATGTTTCCATATTGCGTATACGCGAACCGTCCGAGCGCGTCGCGTTCGTGCGTGTATCCTAGCAACACCTTCAACCCTCTTCCTCAATGGTTGGAATTTGACATACGCCTACGGGGTTTCATATTTTCTGTACATCTTTTTTTACACACTATCCCACCACCACCACCACTACTAAACAATGGAACGCACCCCGGGGGCAGCGGTGAATTGAAACAAATGTACGTGGCTGTGTGGAAGTACGGAGAATCCAATCACCCCGGAGCGAAACTAAATGAGAAGAGCTAACTTTTGCACTTATTAACGTCGGCCCCGTGTACGGCCTGGTGGAAAGCGGTGTAACCTACCGAAAAATATCCTTCCATTCACCCTTCAGTGCAGGACCCCTTTCGTTCGAGAGATTCTGTGGTTGTATGGTGGCAGAAGAAGCTGCCCGAAGGAAGAGAGGAACCAAGCGACCGAGGGATGCTAGGGGTTAGGCGAGTTGTCTAACTTCCGTCCCGTCCCGTGTAGAACTTCTTGCAAACGGGAGTGACCTCTTCTGAGATGCAGACACACACAACCCCGGTTAATGATGATCTCGGCAGACCCCGGGTGTGTGATGTCGCAAAACCCCTGGGCACCAAAGATCAAGATGCTGGTGAAGCGGGGTCGGTTTAGGGATGGCACACACCAACAACAACACAAAAAACCATCATCTCGGCTGCCTCCGGGACTCGGTGGCCACGGTGGAAAATATTAAAAAGGGGAAGAAACCCCTTCCCGGGCAACGAAAGTGATGCGAAATGAGATGAAAATCCTTCCAGTAAGCAGAGTGCTGCTGGAGTGCAGCAGCAGCAGCAGCAGCAGCAATGTTACAGATGTCAAAGTGCTGTCAGTTCGTGACCGGGATGCTCGGGGCATGCCGCGCACGCCGCTCGGGATGCTGCCCTCTGCTGATGGAACCTGATTTCCGTATCCAAGTATGCAAACAAAAACTCCTTTCTTCTGCGTGCGTGCGTGCGTTGCGTACGAACGTGAGCGTGAGGTTTGAGGTTTTTCCTCTTCCCGACACGCGACACAAGGCCTTTTTGGATTGAATGGAGCTGGGCCGCGCACGCCATTGAAGTGGAGATAAAAAAGAAGGTTGACAGCAGCACAATGAGCAACAACATCCCACTCCGGTTGGTGGAAGTGTGTGTGTGTGTATTTTGGGTTAAATTGAAAAAAACAGGTTCAATTTTGAAGAGCAAAATGAAGGAAAAGTATGAGGTTCCGGTGCGAAGAGTGGTGCAAATTTTGTTTTGCAAAGGAAGAGATCAGTTGACAGAGGGCGGGGAAAGGATTGATTTTAATCGACCGGAAGGGAAGGTGAAGAGGTAAATTACTTTTTTTTGCCCAAACGCAAGAATATAAAAGGACCAGTCTTTTGAATGAATTTCTATCATACAAGCTGATATGACACCGTTCAAAAAAGTCATCTAACGTCAGTTTTACAATTTTTAGGGCAACCAAATCGTACATTTAAATCTGGTTTTGCTTGCTCTTACCACCAAAAAACCGTTGAAAAAGGTTTCTCATTAAATTAATCCATTTTCTTCTAGACCAACACACGGCGTTAAACAATTCCTTCGTCCGCTAGCAAACAACTCCCTTATCAAACGCCACTGCTTTTCTTGTGGTCATCCCTCTGTTACCTCCAAAAAGGAGTGTTGAAAACTTTCTCACAAACCGTTTGGCTATTTAATTTAAAATATTATGATCGATCGCTTTCGCCAGCGTCATTCCGTCCGCACCGTGACCGTTTGCCGTTTTCCTGCGTTTCCAGCAGCAGCGCCACAGGAAACGGATATGAGACGCAACGGTGAGCAGCAAAAAACACTCACATTTTCTCCCATATAAGCCTTTCCGTTGCTGCTGTTGCTGCTGCTGCTGCTGCTAATGGACAGCGTTAACCCCTTCCCGAACGCAAAACTGACCGGTGCTGACACTGATGACCTTTGGGACGGAGTAAAAAAGCCACGTATGTATGCATACGGATTGGGTTGGATTTTGTTTGTAAAAGTCGACGGACCAAAGAAAAAAAAACCATTTCCAAACGACACTCCGACCCCTGAACTTCCGGCCATGGTGGGGGAAATGAGCCTTTTCGGGTAATTCGGGTTACAACAACCGGGCTGCGCTTCGGTCCCCGGTTCCGATGGCGAAATGGATTAATCCTTTTCCAAGGACGTGCGTCCTTGGACGGTGATGGTGCGTTTTTTTTCTGAATTTCTTAAATAGGTAAATAAGAAAAATTACCAAAATCACTTCCAAGTGTCCCCCGAAACCCGAACACGCTGTCCGGTAGCGTCGAAAACTCGTTTCAAGAGGTGCCGAGAGGGTGCCTTGCTTTTTTGGGTGCAAAAAGGTGGAAATGTTTGAAAAATAGCTGTCCATGTTTGAGGTAGCTGGAAAGGTTTTCCCGTCTAACCTGTTTTGGGTGTGTGTGTCTGTGTGTTTTTTGTAAATTTCGGTGTTGGGTCGCCTGCAACACTGCTGCACAGCTATGTTTGGCCTGTGTGTCGGTGGGAAAGTTGGTGCGTTTCTCACGGGCACGCTGCTCTGGTTGTGAGGGCACTGGAAACGGTGCGATTAAGTATTTGCGTACAACGGAATGTAATGCCAGTATTTCGGTTTGTCTCCTTCAGCAGAAGGTAATCAGGTTTATGGTTTACCTTTTTCGAAGGTTTTACGTAGACGAGCCTGATAGAAAATTGTTGAAATAATTATACGAAGAAAAAAAAACCGTCAACGTCGACCCCCACTAGCCGAGGTGATCGTGAGAAAGTTGCCTTTTTTACGATTCTGAATTAAAAACGATGCCTTTTTGGGAAATGCTTCCTAATGCTTCGAAATGTCCTCTGTTCACCGAGCAGCATGTGACCTCGTTCATCATGAGCACAACCACTCACACAATGGCTTGCATGCCGCCCTTTGCCAGCTCAACAGGTGTCGCCACGATCCTGACAATTGCATTCTGGCCGACCATTCGCGATGCACTTAACATTCACCCAGTGTACTGCTGCATCCATCTATCCATCTGTGTCCCAAGCAATCCTCCTCTTCGATTACCATCTTGCCGCGCGATGTGCCAAGCAAAGAGGCAGACGTTCGGCCAAAGACGCTAAAACACAACAGCACAGCAATACACATGCACATATTATTGGTCACATCATAAAACACAAAACAACTAACAATCATCCGCCAAAGGGTAGCGGGGCGTACCAACCAGGAACGAATGCGCTCGTTCCCCCGGCAAAAGGCGCGCTAGCCATTATATGCGCCTTTTTTGCCTGCTGTGTGACAACCGAGCCCAATCTCACCGCGCCCGCGATAACAATCTTTGCCGTCATTCGCGAACCTCGCCATCTCGCTCTCATCCTTCCCCCTTTTCCGCGAGATGATATGTCTTTTGCGCTCGAATGCAATTGCTGTGCCGCATAGTGGATCCGATGCATGCACATATGCTTCGCAGCACTAAACAAGCGTGGAAACAAGCACTTTCTTGCGCAAGCTTTCTAGCGGGGTTTTTTTCTGTTCCCATCTTCTCGTTGCATTGTGAGAATTGGCAGGCAGCAGGCAGGCATGGCAATTTCATGCCAAATTTATATGCATTAAGGCAGGCAAACAAACTTTCCTTCGATGCGCCGATCATCGTGGAAGAGGAGAGGTTTGAAAGCGTTTCGTTGAAGGAAGTTTAAAGTAGAATAGAAGAATACACCAAATTAAAAACAAAAGGAATCAGATTGTGTACGTGTATCAAAATACTATTTCAATTTCAACAAATGCTCTCTACTTCTTTACCTTATTTCAAACGATTTTCCGAGCTCGCGTTTGCGCTATTGATTGCCCGTTAGCTCCCCGTAGCTAACCAACCCGCCGTTTGAATGTGGCTGCCAATTTATGCTCTACATTTGATCGAGTGCCAGTTGTCCGGGGTCGAGTGGGCTTTAAGGAAGTTAAGAAAATTGTGCCAATGATTAATTACCCACCCGATAACCTTTTTCCCACTGGGCACTATATGCTCCCCCCCCCCCACAGATCGATACGTTAAACAAACGTTCCTTTCCACCAAATACCATGCAGTGTCTACCCTTTTGTCGCCATCCACCCGCCACCCACCATTGCGCAGCATGACACTGAGAAAGCCCTAGCCTGGTACGCTGGGCCGGGAACCGAAAACCGAAACCACTTCCTGCCGGGCAGGGCGAGCGCCACGTGGTCACGTCACGACCGATGCAAAAAGCTCGATCACGAAACGCCTGTACGCTTTTCGCGGCGCGCGATCCCAATCGATCGGACGGATATGATATGTGTTGTGCATCGCGTTCGATTCGCGTTAAGAGACCACCTTTTTTTCTCTCTCTCTCTCTCTCCAGAACGGAGCCCGCTAGGCAAACACACACACACACACATGGGTGTGTTGTGCCTTATCGCGATGCTATCATGTGCTTACATAAGACACGACATTCCAGCAGGAGGTCATCATCATTCGAAATTCGTCGGAATCTCTCTGCGGCCGGGTTCCGTTTGCTGGTTTGCTTGCCACCGCAGCCCCGTGGAAATATCGTACGCTTATGATTCGGGTGAGAGAGAGAGAGAGAGAGAGAGAGAGAGAGGGGGGGGGGTGGGGACGGTGCAAACCACCGTATTTTTATGTTACATATCTCGATGTAAAGCAGACAGAAGAAAAAGGTCGTAAATTAAAAATAATTATCCTGCTTATCTGTCTGCCGCTCGCTATCACAGCACACACACACACAAGGCAAACCCCCTGTCCCCCGAAAAGAAAAAGGACTTTCGGAGCGGTGAAGTAGAGCGCTGAAGAAAAGAAGCCTCTCTTAAATCCATCCCCGAAAAAAAGAGGCATTCCAAAAGAAGTACGAGCGCGCGCGCGAATTGAGTGGTACCATTTGGTGCTCCACGGTGCTTGAAAGTGGCAAAACCTCATAAAGCAAATCAGGGCTTGGACATCATTCGAGAGATGACTGGTGTTGTTTTCCCAACCGTAGAAAGACTAATTCCGTACAAGAAAGAGAAAGAGAGAGAGAGCAAGTGCCCAAGAACATGTTTCAGGGGCTCGAGTGAAGTTAATGTTTTTTGGATAATTTATAGTCCGCCCCACACACATACACACACACACACACACACCCGCTGTTGCTGTTGTTGACCCGTTGCTTTGGCGGTTGCGCCGAGATTGTACTTCTAATGAGCTCTACATCAGCAGTTAGAAGTGAGGAGAGCAGACACTCCAAAACAAAACAGCGCATACGATTCTACTTATTTTTATGTTTTTGTTTTACAGTGGCATTGCTATATCTGAAGTGGACGATAAAACTTAATGTCTTCACTCTTGAGCCTCTCGATGTATATCGCACCTAGCGAGCACGGTGTGGTAGGGTGTCGTTAATGGTTCTGAGAGCTACCGGGGCAGATAGAGTGATTCCCACCAAAAGCAGCGCATCTCCTCCAACAAGCATCATACCAATTCGGTATGTAATTGGATATGGATGTATGTCTCGGCTCTAGAAGAGGATGCTCCTTTCATTTGGTCAACGGTCAGTTCGGTGAAGCCTGTTATTTTTTTCCAGAACCAAAGAACCAGTTGTTAGAGCTAAACTACTACCGAGAATAGAACGATTCCAACAAGCCAAAATCCTAATCTTGCAGTTGTGCCTTGACACAGATTTTAAGCCACCGACTAACCGAGATGCTCATGTCACTGACCTAACCTTTCTTGCTCCCGAGATGCAACGTTAAACACTCCAAAGCAAATTGGTACGACTGCAACAACTCCTTCTGGAAGAGCTGGGAACAAAAAATGAACCGGAATATCCGCTCCCTGACATCAATTACCACCACCGGGCATAACCGTTGACCAATACGGTCAAGCGATCATGCAGCAGCAGCATCACCATCACCATCATCATCAACAACTGCTGGACAGCGACCTTTGCCCGCAGCTTATGATCTTCCGCAGCTTCCGTCGTTGAAGCAGTGCAGCATCCTCTTCTTCCTGCCCCTTTATCTTGCTCATCCCGTCGGAGTGATAAATTAGAATATCTTCCTGCAACTAACAACAACCACTGGCCAGGATGGAAGTTCGCGCGCGCGCGCGCGCGCTTGATGACATCTCGAGCACAATAGAGGGGTCATCGGGCACATCGGAAGAAAGAAGATTTGCATGTATCGACCCGGGCAGGATGCTGATGCGGCAAGGCAAGACCTTCACAACAGCAGGGCGCATATTTAAATTGCATTCAAATTTTGATGCTTTTCCCTCTCCCCCTCCGGTGGTGCCTTCGGGCTTTCGACGCACGCAGATGCAAAATGCGCCGTTTTCTTTCGATGAGTTTGACCCCTCCGTGAAAAAGGGAAAATAGTTGTGTGTGTGTGTGTGTGTGTGTGTGTGTGTGTGTGTGTGTGTGTGTGTGTGTGTGTGTGTGTGTGTGTGTAGAGCGAGTTCCTGAAGCAAGAAAAATAAACATAAATAATTTTGCTTTTCCCGAAAAAGCTGGTTGCATAATTCTTGGCAACGGTCTGTGTGTCGTTGCGGATCGGTCCTCGTTCCTTTTTGTATGACCACTGGTCAATCTGCTTACCCTTAGTGCGTGTGTGTGTGTGTGTGTGTTTATGTCTTGCCTGCTTGCTTCACAGTCGGCCTCATCCCCTTTCGGTCTTGCCAACATTAGGGAGCAGCGGTAAGAGATCCGTAAAAGGAAACGCAAGCAACTCATCCTCATTGCGTACGTGTCGTGCGTGTTATTTCTACAGCTCACAAGCTGACCATCTCCGCTGTCCGTCGCTTCCGATACCGATCTTCCCTCGTTGTGTGTGCGTGTCTGGTGGAATTTTTCGGACCCTTCGAGACACAAATGCTGCTGCTGCTGCTGCTGCTGCTTGCCCGGACGGGTTTGCCGGACCCAATTCCTTTGACTGCTGCTTACCCCTGCAGCGGTGCAGGGGATGACGACGGGTCCGGACTGCCGGGACGGGCGTTGCGTGAGAAAATATTTTTGCTTTTCCATGCCCAGTGTTGTCCCGTGTTGTGTCCCGTGCAATCGATCGGAACCGCGTGTGGGGAAAATATTAAACTGCAGGAAGGATCGCATAATGTACCGAATCTGCGTCCGGAAAGCAGGACACTGAATGCGATTGACGCGATTAGGCAGCCGGGTAAGGAAAGAAAGCCAGACAGACACAGCACCATTTAGCAGAAGCAATATCGAAGGAGTTTTTAGCTGCTGGGGACTGTTTGTTGCTACTTGGGCCAGCAACAGCAAATGAGAAGGGATTAGAGCAATTAGAATGGCTTGTACAGGGATTAAAACTGTGCAAACTGTGCAATGTTGCATCAACGAGGGGGGGGGGGGGGATTCCTATTGCTTATTTCCTTTTGCACAGAAACACACACAGCCAGAACCAACAAACTCTACTGCTGCCATGGGAACCCCGCATTCGCAAACGCAGCCGTGAATGATGATTTCTAGGGGTGGAAAAACTAAACTACACCAACAATGAGTGTCTTCCACATCGATCATTGTGCAACATTTTGCACCCGTTCGCTCGGTAGACAAGTTTCTAATTAACAAACAACGTTATGGGTCGTGTGCTTGGGTGTTGAGTTTATGTTTCCCCCGAATTTTCCTCACCCAACTCCCAAAGGAACAAGTTGAGCAAACCTTCGAAAAAAAAAAAACCTCCCAAAAATAATAATCACAATCGGATGAAATTATTGTTACGAAACACACGTACACAGCGCTAGCACCCGCACGGAGTAACATTTCAATTAATGCAAACCGAAAGCCAACACTCGGAAGACCGGAGCGGCCGGCGTAATTAGAACGCCGCGAAGTGTCCTTTTGGACCTTCGGTTACGCCCGTATCAATTACCACGCAGTCCGTGTCCGAACGCTGTACCGTACTATAGCTACTATCACTGCTAAACTGCTCCCAAACACCAACCAACCGGCCAAACTCCCTTATCGGGCACTCTCCTGGGCATAATTCAAATCCTCGAGCGCACGTTCAACTCCTCCTTGTCCTTGTCGTCGCTGTCGGGACCGAGGAAAAGCGGGCACGTAACGGGTTGGGCTGTGCTGTTCGCTTTCACCACCGGGCCCGGGCTGGGTGACAGTGATAAATTAATAATTTAAAACCTTTCTCCCCTGACCCTGTGCGAAAAGCCTCTCTGTGTGTGTGTGTTTGTGTGTGTGAATCCTTGCTTTCCTTGTCCGGAGTTAGTCCAAAACGTTACCTTCTTAACTGTGAGCCCAAACGTGCGGTAAGTAAAACTTTACAAAACGCGATCCGGTAAATGCAAACATTTTCCTCTTGCAGGGATGCTGCAAATGATGCTTGCGAAGTGAGGAAGAGTTATCAACTTACTTCCTAAATTATGATTTTATCCGGTGTTGATTTAAGAACTTCAATTGTAACTTTTTCGCTGTACTTTGCGGCTGAGCCTCCTTTTCAGAAAGGTTCATATTTTTGCGCGATTTTTTTTTCTAAATTACCCAACGATAACAATGGTATAGCAGGGAGACAAATTTCAACAATACCTTTTGCTGCCTGCCCCTCAACACAACAGCAGCGGCAAAGCCCCCGCAACAAATTCAACGCCCCACCACAAAGATCAAAAAACCACTGCGCCTTCGGGTAATTTGCATAATCAAATTGATTTACTTGCCTAATTCCATATTCCAGCCTCTCCCCCGGGGTTCGGGTTTCTTTCCCGTCGGGCGAGTACCAGGCCGTACTACTCGCACTTTATGGGTGTGTATTGGTGATGAATAAATTCACGACGATACGCCGGCACCATCGTCCCTCTAGCTCTTTTGCCACACTTTTAACGGCACTCGAGCAGATGTGCAATGTGCTTGTCGTGGGTCCCTCCCTAACTGCCGGTTTGTGGGTTGGCGTGGGAAATAGCGCCTCGGAGCTCTTGCCGGGCAGGAGAGTAGATCAATCATGGGACTGATTAGCGACCGCAGTGTTGCACCGCAAATTGTGTCCGCAAATGTGACCGAAAACCGATCCCGACCGCAGCGCAGTTAAAGGATCACCCACTCAAGCGGGATGTGAGTGTGCTTCTGTCGCAACAGAGACCGAGAGACGTGCGCTAACAAGGTTCGCTTGTCTTGAAGATGTCCTTTGCTTGTGTGTCCCTTCCTTTGGCCCGCTCGGCAAAGGCACATTTATCCAACGTGGCGTGTGATTGATCAACACAACAGAACGGACCTCTTAAGACACACAGCGGGCACTACCAGGGCTGCACCCGAAGAGACGGTTAGTGCCACCCAAAAAGGGATACAAACATTTTCCTCAAGTACAACATCACTCACCGACCGAAACAAAGGTACAGCCGGACGGACACCTACAAGGACGGGAGGACCAGTTTCGGCCCTTGTTTCCTCCATTGCGGTTTTCCAAATACCGGTACAACCAACAGCGACCGGCTGCCGGAAGGTTTGGTCCCTTTTTGCAGGGTCCCAAGACACGCCGGACCGGTGTGGGAGAAAGTTTATCTTTTCATTGGTTTAATTTCGATTCGTTTGTCGTTTGTGGTGGCGGTGGCGGTGGTTTTGTCAGTTGCTGGTAATTGTTTGGATAAGGAAGAATTTATGGCACCCCGTGGCATGCGTGGTGGACGCCGTTCGGTGCGGACAGGGAAATGTGCGGTTAGATGCAAAAGGTACGGTACTTTACGAAGGGGGGGGGGGGAAGGTTCCGTTAGGTTGCAGGATGCAGTTATGCGAGCCGGGGTTTCTGTTTGAAATGGATGACATAAAGATTTCCGCTTTGATTAAAAAGAAAGTTTGTAAAACGGTGGTTTTGTTGTTCGCTGTTTGTTGTTAATTTTGAATCCTTTTTTAAAGCTAGCTTACATCGATTGTACTGTTAGGTAATCGATAAAAATTGAACAAAATCCAGTGTTTTCGAGATCTTTCATTTTATGCTGAACATCTCCAAAGAAGTACCGACAAATAAGGAAAGATTTAAGCGGGTTTTGGTATGTGATAAGAATGACACCGGACAATCAAAGCTAGAAATCCTTTTTGGATCGATATTGTAAAGCCAAATGATGCAAGTTAGAGCAAAGCTGAGATCTCTCTTGACATTGTAAAGGTGACAGTTTAGGTAAAAAGGTTGAAATGCAACTAAAAACCGGCAAATATTTTCTAAATTGTCTTATTCGTACAGCGGCATCCAGTGATTGCATTACGAACTGTCAAAATAACCTGTCAAAAACTGTACACTTGCGAACACTGTTTGTTTATCTTCACTATCAATTTGTTAAATCATCTCAAGCTACAAAGTAACTCAGTTCCAAAGCCACACAAAATGCCTCTCTGTCTGTCTGGGGTTGCTTTTTTTTCGCAACATTGTATTCATTTCTTCAGGATAAGCTTCCTCTTCTCCAACGCCGTCACCAGCCCTTTTGGTTGCATGCACCACGCACTCATCACAATCCTCGCACTCCCGAGATGAGGTGCTTCGCTTCATCGCCTACCCAGAAAGACATCCCCTGGCAACGCGCTGCTGCTGCTGCTGCTGATGATGATGCCTGCTCCTGCTGCTTCACTCGATTCTACCCTTTTCGCCTGCCTTGGCGGCGCCCTGCGCTCTTCGCACACTTGACGATGTAATCAGGCGTGCTCGAGGATGAAAAATCCTTTAATTTTCTTTTCTCCGCATACCGACGACCGCAGCACGCACAGTCGTCGTCGTTCGCTCCCTGCGGCTCTCGCTTCCTCATTTGTCAGCGCGCGATAGCAACGGTTGCTTACAGGGGTGGAAGAGTTTTTTTTTTGTTACTTGCGCTCCTCGGATGTGTTGCGGTTGTCATCATTCATCGGACGCATCGACGCATCACTAATTCATCAACCGGCCCCGTTTTACACGCCGAGCGTGTGCGGGGAAGAGCGCACCCAGGATGGATGGGTTGTACATTGGCCCATTTTTAAGATGATTTGCGCGAATTGCAATCAATGCGATGGAAAACGGGGGCGAGGGAAAAGAAGTGCGGAGGGCTGTAGTGGGGAAAGGGTACAAGGATGAGGAGAGTATGTGATCAAGTGCATAGTTGGTGGATTGGGCGCTGAAGAAAAAAGGGGTCGAGTCGAATAGTGTCAATTGATTTTGTCGATTGGAAATGTTAAACATTTGATGATAAATTATATTATTTATTTAACATAAGGTCTCTCATGGTCTTAACTCATTCTATCAACATTGCCTTTAACATTTCTCCACTAAAAAACGTGAAACAACGCATCCAAAAGCGGGGATTCGGCTTCGCAAGCATTTACCGAATTAAATTTACTCAACAAAGAGAATTTGCTACAGTTAATTTACACCCAAACACTCAGGAATCATACAATTCATGCTATGAATTTTTGCCCCAAAAAAACGACTCCCAAAAACATTCCCCACTCGCCGCACAAGATTAAGCGAATATTTTATCACACTTTATTGTGACTATGGTTATGGGAAGTGCTGCGCGAGCTGCGAGTTGGAAGCTTGGAACGGATTTGTTCGTGTAATCCCAACCAAACCCCAGCCATTCGCTCACAACGAGAGCAGCCACCGGGCGGCGGTTGTTTCGTAGCGAGGCGAAACAAGCCGCATTCGGCTGGAAGCGTTCTCGGCACTCTCGAACAGAGGATGCGCCCTTTTGAGCATAATTCAACCGTTTCCACACGGGAACTGGGAAGGAATGGTTGTGGTTTGCTGTACTGTAGCCGTGAAAGCCGTGAAAAGAGTCGAGATTTCGAGCAGTGGCGCGTGTGGTAGGAGGATGGGTTTGATTAACTCTCTGAGAGTGGCACTACTTTTTGGCCAGTGAAATGGGGTTAGAAGTGGCTTTTAGCCATGCTAGAATTAAAACACCTTGCGAATGGGGACATGTGCAACGGCTGAGCCTGAAAATTCTGAAAAGAAAAGCGGCATTAGTTTGCAGCTACAATGTAAACACGGCGTATTACATTGACACGATGGAGGTTTTCCATCCCCGCCCGAACGATCCCGGATGTAGGTTTATGGGCCGGACATTTACCAGGTGATCAGCAGCTCTTGACATCTGTCCCCCCCCAGCCAGATCAGATCGTTGTATAAATAGACGTTTATTACTCACTGTGAGACGGCCGTGCTCGTTCAACACCGTCCACCGTAGACACCTTATCCGTCACGATCTTTGCGACACTACGATCGCTGCAACGGAAGGTGGTGGGAAACGATCCCCCACCTTCCCATACTGCACGCTACGCTAGGCATTAGATAATGTTCCTACTTCGCCCTGCAACACCCAACACCCAACAGGCAGCACACTGTCTGGGACTATAAATAACTTCCACCCTAATCGGTGCTTGTAAACATCATAATTTAATATTCGGAAGTATCTTTTTTCTTCGCCTACGCTCGCCCGCAGGCGTAAGAGGGGCAGGAAGAAAGAATTTATTTCCCCCTCTCCCCCCTCAGCAAAGTTTAAAGCCTTTCGCGCCAGTGCCACCCTACTACCCGCCGACTACCGGCTTGGTTGTATGTCATCTACCGTGTCTTCAACCATCAGGCAAGCCATTTTTCATTGGACGTGATTTGTGAAACGCACTTTTTGCCCGAACTGAGCTCTTTTATTAGTGATTTTTCTTTCGCTTACAGTTTTGGAACGAACGGGAAGTGGCAAAAAGGAAACGGGCAAGATTGGGGTTCTTGTTCTACTGCTAAAGGAAGGAAGGTGAAATCCGATAAACCGACAAGAGCGGCTTGGGTGCGCCTTTTTTACGGCCAGCAGGTGCAAACAATGTTACGATGGTTAACAGATTTCTTATACTTATATGCTCGGGCACCCTTCCCCATATGCGCATTACTCTTTCAGAAGGGGGTCTTTTTTATGGCCGATTTGGTTCACTCTTTTTTCTTCTTCTGAAACCAATATAAGTTCCTTCCTTTTGAGGGATTTCCTTCCGTTTGGAACGTTATTGAGCTCTTAATCGGTGGAAGGTAATTTGTTCATTTTCTGCTGTTTAATTGTACGATCGTCCCGTGTACGAGGGGCGGTCCCGTGGTACAGTCGTCAACTCGTATGACGCAATAACATGCCCGTCATGAGTTCAAGCCTGGAATGGACCTTTTCCCCCCGTAGCAAGGATTTACTTGTCCGGCTGCGTGGTAATGAAACAAGTCTCGAAAGCCTGTATAGGCCGGCATGGCTTGTCCGCGTAGGACGTTACGCCAAATAGAAGAAGAAGAAGTTGTACGATCGTTCGATCGAGGCCCCAAGTAGAAAGATGTTTTTTAGATTTCCTTCTAATAATTGTAAAAAAAAACTCCAATTTTAGTTGCTCCTAAAGTGTATGCAATAACACATCTCGTAAAACATTTAAATCGAATTGACCTCGTCTGTGTGATTCCAATCGCAACTAAACTCACCAAAAAAATTGCTTTCTTTCCCTGCTTGGGCTGTATTTAGCCCTTTTCCAAGAATTGTTTCAACCCCAACATCGTTCGGATCCTTTCATGTCATGGTGCTGCACCTTGACCCTAAATGTGCCACCCTGCCCCACGCTGCACGCCTGTTCATGCTCCCTTTTTGTTGCCGATGGAGACCCCTCCAAAGACTCTCGATGGTGGAGTCACACCGACACACACATATGTGATGCTTTTATGCCTTCTCGCCCGCGGGGCAGAGTATCGGGCTGAAGCCGTGGCAGCCAGAAGTCGCGCTACTTAAATTTAAATTAGGGTTAATGTAGTCAAAGGAAAAGGTTAATATTCTAAGCCAAGCGCAACGCTTACGGAACGTATGGAGCGTTTAATTAAGTTGGAGCTATTTTTAAGCGAAACAAAAAAGTGCGCTTAATGCTTTCCGTTTTTCGGGGTGTTGGAGTGTTGCATGGGAGTTTACCGTTCGGAAAGAAACCCTTTTTTTTCATTACAAAATAAATTAAAAGGTGTATTTTACAAATCACATAAAATTGGTTGATAAGTTTCCATTTTTTTTAAATAACAAAAATAATGCCCAACACTCTATTGTCGGTAGTCAACCCTTTTATGCTCGTCTTAAGACATTCACCCACAGGAAGCGACTGTACGTGTAGTGTAATTCGATACGACCAGTATATCAATTTCTCTCCCAACATTACCAAACAATATGATTCATGTTTCCGAAACTTCTTCCCATTCACCTTCCCCATTTCGGTGCATAATTAGTGAAGGAAACACACACATCATATCATCAACAACATGTAGATAAAACACCCATTAAATGAGCGCACGAATGGCACACGCATCTAACGGACAATGTATGAGAAAGTTTCCCTCCGGCAAAGCTGTTCGGCACACTCGTTTCGACCGATTAGCTCGCAAAAATCGCTCGCTGAGCTGAGCTTCAAAAGCCGGTCCCACAACGAAAGCGTAAGAAAGGCACACCATTGGCCCGGGTCCTTTCCCCATTTGCTGCTCCAAGCGGGGCCGATTTTAAGTGAGTTATTGTTGCTTAATTGACACGACGTGTAAATATAGAAATTATGTGTCGATTAACATCTCTCCGTGCGGTCCATTACACTGCCGATGGAAAATCACTAGACGACTGACTGGCGCAAGCGACGACGCTCGACGGGAACGTGGGACGAGATGGTCGATAAGGTGTCGCGTTTGAGCCATTCTTCGCATTCCAGCACACAACATGGCCACGCATGGTGGTTGCCACTAGCGAGGGAAATGGGGAAGCGATGATAATGAACAACGTTTTTTTGTTGTTTTATTCCGCTTCAAAAGCAAACTACCGGAATTCCCATCCGTGTATCCGTGTTGGTGTGGTGCGCGCATTTCAACCATTCCAGTGAATGTGTGGGACACGTAAGTGCATCCTTTAAAGTAGCATCTCAACTCTCTCTATGGCAATGTCAAAGTAAGCTCCTAACCATTTCGTTTTGGGGGATAACAAATTATCCTACAATTCAATTAAGAACGCCACAACAATAATTGGATAACAACCTCCAAAACAATGAGTACTATCATCCCCCCCCCCGGGAGGGGTTGCCGGAACAACTCAACTCAAGTTGCTAATTACAGCGCCAAACCTCAGCCTTTGGAACTAAGCTGCCCGCAAATGCTATCGAGATCCAGTGCCGACAAACGGTCAGCTACTCTCGAGCACCGAGTACCACTAAAAACATGGCTTCAGTTAGTTTGCTGGCAAGTAGGTACAGGATGGTCTCTCTAGCTCGCTCCCTCTCTCGCTCTGTGGTAAGGATCTGTTGCGTTGGTACGGACCGCAGACCACAAATCCACCATCAGGTTGGGTAATTAAGCGGAACATCACCGGATCACGGTGACCTTTCCCCAAGCGGAGAGTCGTCCTTTTCGAATCGGACCAACGGGCATTTGCGGCCAGCGGTAATTAGCTATCGATAGCGACAACGAAGCCGAACGCTTCAAGCACTAAAACCCCTCTTCCTGACCATCGTCCGACTGTGGTCGTGGTTGGTGGTTTCACTACTAAAACTCT
This sequence comes from Anopheles merus, assembly GCF_017562075.2. Taxonomy (NCBI): domain Eukaryota; kingdom Metazoa; phylum Arthropoda; class Insecta; order Diptera; family Culicidae; genus Anopheles; species Anopheles merus. Next base: position 16,677,480 of record NC_054082.1, read on the forward strand.
AGTGCAATGGAGCTACACTTGGTTGGTTGGTTGGATGGGGTTGAATGTCCTGTGACGGTGTGTTGGCTCGATCGGGAGTACACATCGGAGCATCGTTGGAATGGAACATGATGCCCGTTAATAGTACAACCAAGCCGGGCTCCGCCCAGGAAGGAAGGGACTTGTTTGCCAACGGATTTTGTAATTTAGAAGGGTTTCTGTAGCTTCCACACGATTGAACTAACATTAGTTTGGAGATTGGTTCTGTGAAGTGATTTCTTTTATTTTTTCGATCCAAGAGCTGTTGGAATTAACGAGGAACTTTAAAAATTAAGCGAATATAATTACCGAATAAATAAAACATAATAAAATAATATGTCACTAAAATGCATCAAAAAAGACCCTTCAAGCCTGAACTCAAACACAACCCCTCTTGGGGGGATTGGGCACGAATCCTTGCAACTATATTTTTCCGCTCGTCAAATCAATCGTCCCACGGGACTACAGCCAGGAGTCGGTTTCCCATTGTGCACTGCGACTCATCATCATCATCATCATCATCGTCATCATCTTTATCATCATGCTCGTTGCTATGAATGTCATCAACCATTCGCATTACTGTCCCACTCCACTCGGCGCGTCATAGCACAGGCCACGAATCCGAAATTGCGTCTCCACTTCCACTCCATTATGTCCCCAGGGAACGCTCCGGTGGGCCGGTGCGGACGACCGAACCATGGAAATCCTGTGTCCTTTGGCCATTGTATAAGCGAGGGCTTAGCAGACCGAAACCCCTCGTTGTGATTGTGTTGAGCGCTTTGGTTCGGATTTATCGTATGTATCAGGCTAGGATCCTGATCTCATCGCAGGTTCGTGCAATAGGTTTGCCAATCGATTCCAAACGCGCAATCCCAACGAGCGTTGCGTTCGCGGGGAAATGATGTATTGTGATGTAGCCAATTGTTGGCGTTGTTTGGCGGCTTTGGTTGTGGTGAGGCAGAAACGCACATCAATCTTGAAAAGATATAAATATAAATGAAAAAAAAAATCGGAAGGTTGTGTGGTTGCGTCTGGTACGGGCTGCAGATTAGAAAGAAACCTTTTCTTTCGCGAAACAAAAAAAAAACGAGTAATCAAGAAAGGAAAGGCAATTAAAACGTTGTCGATAGCTGCGCTAAATTTAACCACCCTTTCAAGTGCAATTCCCCTCTTTACCCATCCCCTTGATCCGATCAGCTCCATCGTTTTTGAAGGCTTTAAATCAATCGCACCCGACACTTGAGCGCTGCTGCATTCCGTACGGTACATTCGAAATGGTTCGAAAAGGCCTTACCATTTCGCCCGAAGGCCTTAGGCAGGGGGAATGCCTTCGCTATAAATATGACCCTTTCCATCAGGACGGATCGTGGTGCAGGAAGACGGATCCAACCTGTCTGGCTTAACTGCCGCCAACGCCGCCAGTGCCTCAAGAACGCAAACGCACAAATTCCACATTTTTGGCATTCTTGCGCCACTCTCGAACACGCGAAACAAGTGCTTCTATGTGTGTTTGTGTGTGTGTCTATACGCACCGTCCCGACCCAAACACACCCATCTTATCCAATTCCATTTTTAGACACCTTCCAATATAGCGACTTTTCGCGTACCGTTTCGATACGGAACCGCCAAGGGTTTGGTGTGAATCACGCACGCAAATCGATCGCCGTTTAGCAGCTCGGTGGAAAGAATTTGCAGCATCAGCCAGTGCTTGAGAGGCTACTTGGCGGAAAGGTGTTTGAATTGGGTGTGTAACGGGTGCCCTTTCGGCAGTTGTTTTAAAGGGCGAATGTGTGTGTGTGTGTGTGTGTGTGTGTGTGTGTGTGTGTTTTGCTGTTGTTGTTGTAGCGGTCGAGTTCGATCACTCGATGAGTGATTTGTTTCCACTTTTGGCAATTGGCTCTCGCTGCCGTACACTTGGGTTGAGCCGGAGACGGCTTAGAGAGAGGTGAAGCAATGTTAAGAGCGAGCACGTGAACACTTGAAGTGAATGAGTGAATCAAACACGATTTCGCTTTGTGATGATGCAAAATAAGAATACGACGGATGTAAAGAACACACTTTGCAGTCAAATTTACTACAAATACTATTTTGTTACTAACTATTTGTCATATCACAAACAAACGCTTGCTTGCTCCATTTTCCAACAGATGTCACTGTAGTAAAGTGATCGAAACAAGGCTGTTTAACTCTACTAAAGCATCTTAAATCACTAACGTAAGTATGCTTCTTCCATTCTGTCATAACTAATCTCTCTCTCTCTCTCTCCCTCTCTCTCTCTCTCTCCCTCTCTCTCTCTCTCCCTCTCTCTCTTTTTCTTTATGCCTTTCACTTCTTTCGCTAGCTTGCAGAAAAAGGTGATCGCTTGTCCCAATTTGCCAGAAACGTCATTCAATCGGCAGATGTTCCCCAACACGAGCAGCTGAAGACACCCATGAAGTGTGTACGGTTCCAACCCACCTGGCACTACTACGCGGTCATAGTCATGTCTACTCCCGTTGCGTAATGTAAAAGATGAAATTACCTGTACCCCGAGGTCCGTTCTAACCGTAAATTAGACCCCATTAACATTACCGACCGAGCGGTGCATATTTCCACTCCCCCCCCTGTGCAGCGCTTCTGTGCCGTACGCTCTTGCAATGTGCGCATCTACCAGAGGACACTGACACACACACACACACACACACACCCGGTCATAACCTGCACATAACTCGGCACGATTTATGTTTGGCCGTGTACGCGGCGTTAAAGATGCCGCGCGGGTGACACTTTTTCCTCGCGATGGTCGCTGCGGTGGGTAGCGCCGAAGTACGGTAGCTTCACTTTTCATTTGAAAGGGCGAGATGGAGGGGCGCAAGACCATTAGCTCCCAACGGAACCGATTGAACTGGCCATTCGAGGGGCGGTGGGGGATAAGGAACTGATGCGCGCGCTTGTTTGCGTACGGCGTTACGGTGTGGATGGTGCGCAAACGATCGTTGCTACCGGGTCGCCCCCAAGGGGTCGGCGGCAAGCTGATGGACTCTGTCTATGAGGAGTTGGAGCATGGGGGGTGGAAGGGAAAATTGGTAGCGATGCCGCGATTTGTTACACTCACTAACAGGTAAACAACTCAAAGCGAACGGTGACTAATCGGGCGTGCGGGTTGGCTGGTTGACGGTTTTCACTGAAGCAATCGTTAAAGTTATGAGAAATACTAAGTTGTTTTTATGTGCAGTTTTGCTCTGAGCTGTTTGGGCTTGGAGACATTAGAGAGGAAAGAAAAATAGAGGAATTTATGGCGAAAAGCATAAAGACGGAAATATACAATATTGATCCTAAGATATCGTAGACTTGCACTCAGCTTCTCCGATTCACACGACTATTAGCGTTAAACTTAGATGTATTGCAAATATTTATTTTGAAAAAAGTTCTCCATAAAGAACGATTGTCCCTGCAAGCACAATCATAGCTCCACCGAACGCACAACCCATTCAATTAGCATCCGAACGATAATGAGTTACGCTAGCGGAGATTCGCATCTCGATGCATCTCAGCATGCGTACTGTTGGCGACAAAAACCCCGCTCCACAAGGACAAATAAACTCGACCGGAGCACATTTCTACACACAGTTACCTTCGTACAGCGTGAGATTTTCACCAGGAGTTGTGATCCATCAGCCTAAACTTGCGGCCACTGTCACATGGGATGGGCGTTCTGGTTCCCTTCCAAGCGCCAGACTCCTACAGCTATTTTCTCACACGCCACCATGGCAACGCGAACGCGAATCCGTTGAAGGTTATTTCCGCAAACAGGGGTAGCAGGCTGTGAGCTGGCGGTTAATTGTCACAGTTCTCAGCTGCCTCTACAGTAGCGGTAGTGTGCATTAGTGGGTTGCGAACACGAATGCTACCGACTGTGACTATTTTTTGTTGTGTGCTGTTCTTCATCTTCATTCAAACAAAAGCGGAACGAACGCCGCTTCTGCTGTGAGACAGGCGAGCGATAGTGATCTAATTGGGTGGTTGATATGTAGTTGTCGTCCGTTGCATGGAAGAAAGCATTTCCACTGCCCCCGGGGGAGCTAAGGGTGGGGGGTTCGAGCTAATGGTTGGTCCGTTGCAAAAACGATTCGTTGTCACTCGGTTAGTGGGTCACATGTGCCATCGTCTTCTAATATGCATTCAGCCGGGCGAGGGTGAATGTGTACTGTGAGAGGAAAACTCTTATCGTGATTGTGTACAAGCTTGTATAATTTTAAAGTGTTTAATTTTCCCATCTTTTTAGGGCATTTTGCTGGTGAAACAACTTTAACATTCGTCGCTTAAAAAATGTAACTCGCGAACCGTGCCGAAAGGTGTCGCATAAATATCACCTGGCCGTTTCGGAATGTGGATTTTTTTCTCTCTGCCCTATTCTTTCCGCTACACGGCATGTCCTTTGCCATGTTTGCTCTCTGCCCGACCCCATCAGGTCGAATGATCAGCACGTCCAGCGGCAGAATGAAAAACCGTCCAGCCGCTCAGCGAAGGGAAATGGCGGGATGGCAGCGCAGGTGAAAGATGATGAACGTTACTCACTCCCCCACACGCGTGCTATCATTTGCACTTTCATAAATCATTTTTACTGCGCCCTGCACCCCCTTTTCTCTCCCTGGCCTGTACTCTCATCCTGCATCTCGAGCTTTTGCTTTCGCCCGCCGCTGCTCGAACGAAGGTGGACTCTTTTTCCCGCTCGTTTTGCTCGTTCAGTTCTCGGAAATTGCCACCAATCCATCTCGCTTTCCCACGCAACGTGCACGCTCTCCATCTCTTTCACCCTTTCTCTCACTCTCTCTCTCTCTCTCTCTCACACACACACACACACACACACACACACACACACACACAATTACAGGCATCTCTTATCAGCGAAGAAAATCGGCGCGAAAAGATGAAGAGCGAGTGCCAGCGCGAGCTGGTGAGAAAAGCGCCCCCTTTTCGAGCACCGTGCAAAGAGGGCTGGGAAAAGCTTCCCCGGTAAAAGGCTTTCAGCACCCTTTCGCCCTGTCCCCCAGCATTCTGCCGGCTCCGTGTGCGGGATTGATGGATGATGACGTTAGCCCCGGGGTTGGAGTAGCTCTACATCATCGAGAATGGATTTTCACTACCACGCTGCTGCCTGCCGGTGCGCCGTTTCCGTTACATCGTCAGGGTTGGCCCCGGGGGCGACACCGGGACCTCTACCAGAACCCGAACTCTACGCGGTACATGGGCGATCAGCATCAGCTGTCTCTCTTGCTCTAAGCTCCCCAGAGTTCCCTTGCGGTGGATACTAATACTAATTTCCACCAATGGGAATAGATCGTGGCAGCGGATGCGAACGGGTGGGTTCTGATAAGGCAACGGGACAAAATGGGAAGCAAGTGTATTGCTTTTCTTGTTTATCATTTATCTTTGGCGCAGCTTGCATATTACTCTTTTTTCCCCCCTCTCTGTAAGCTTGCAAGAATCCTTCGCCGCGCTAGAACGGGACAAACTTAAGCTGCTCCAACGCTTCCGCTTTGTTCTTGCGGTGCTGTGTGCAAAAGAAAGAGGACCGTCCGCCCGAAGGATTCTTTATCATGTGGCCCCTCTCGGCAGTCTTCCTTCTCCTCGTCCTCCTCCGCTTCCGCGTCCTCCGCCTCGACTAGTTAACTGGGTCGCGTTCCGGCGGTCGTTCGGTTCGTGCCACTTTGCCCAACCCAACTAAACTGCCAAACCCGACCCGACCCGAACCGAACCGAACGACCCGAGGTGAAGGAATGCGTTCAAAGCCCAGGGAGGCCCAGAAGGGTGCCAAAGTTGGACGGAATCTAGCTGCAAAAAGTGACAGGCCAAGCCAGGCCAAGCCATGGCAACCCCGCAAAGGCTTAAGGCGTTGGGCGATGGTTTCCTCGCTAGCCACACACACCCATACACACACATACATACAAAGAGCAGAGGACCAGGACACCATTAAGCTTTTAAGCTGCAAGCATCCTTGTGTGTTTTTTTGTCCTATACTCACTGGGCGTGATTTCCTTTCGAAAGAAAAGGGAGAAATAGGAAGAAGTTTAGAAGCCACCGATGGCGGGAAGTGGAGGATATTAAAGGAGAAAGGAAGAGCTTTGAAATGACACACCATTACTTGGAAAGTTCGTCTAACTTTTGCGGGCGGGCGGTTTCCAGGATGAGGCTCGCTTCTCGGAGACCACCAATCGATAGTTGTTGGAAAAGTTTCGCAAGCTCCCCTTTTTGCGACCCTCGTTCCTGGGAAGGATATTTTCTTTATTTAGTTTGTCGTCTCCCATTTCCCTACTGCCTTGAAGCGTTACATGGCGTTGCCAGTTAGAAGTAGTAAACGAGCGTGTTTAAAACCGGTAATCGAATGCCAACGCCCATACGTTTGTTGCAATTCAAGGAAACATTGCAATGTATGGTGAAAGATGTTCAAAATTTGCGCTTATATAGATTGAATGAGCCTTATCACACTATGAACAAGTTTATAATTTGTTTGTTGAAGGTTATGGTTTTATAGGTTGCCCATGTAGTTGCTAGAAATAATGTATTGAAACATACATAAACCGATCTGCCCATAGGTAGATATACTTATAGAGCAAATTCTACCATTTTGTACTGTTGGTAAGATGATGAACAATACTTCTTCTAAGACATATACAAAACATGATAAAATATATCGAAGAACATTATGACAATTTAAAAACAATTGAAAACTATGAAGCAAATTAAGGAAATGGAAAACAATATATACTAAATGAAATATAAATGTAAAACTTTCAACATATTCAAAAAGAAAACAAACTAATAGGTTGTAACGTGGAAATAACTATGGAAAGCAATGTAGAGGAAAGATAGAACGCCTTTAAAGAATATTGATATGAATTTTTATGCATTTAAAAAGAAATCCATTATCATCGAGAATTAATATTTAAAAGTAGTAATGAATAAAAAAAGAAAAGAATTGATGAAGAAATATCAGAAACCTTTAAAGAAAGTGGAATATTTCCAATAATTGTGACGCCTTTCCAAAACCCGAAGCCAGTTTAAGTCGATCGATCGAATAGGGTTGTAATCTACCGATATCTGTACCGAAGTATTCCTTTCTTTTGGCTCGGAATAGAAAGGATCTGGTAGAAAGTACACTTTTCTTTTACTTCCACAGAGATCAGCAAAATAAATGAAAAAAAAAGACAACGACAGCGAGAAAAACTCGTACATAAAAAAGCTTCAGCAGTTGAGCTGCTGCTGAGTGTGTGTTTGTCGTTCTTATTTACTACCTTTCGATACCATCTCCCCCCCCCACCCCTTTCGGCGACTCTTTTCGTTCAACCAAACAGAGCCGATCCGCCACGCTCCACTGTGAAACGCCTCCACCACGATGGCTCCACGACCTGCCCTGGCAAAGTATACACACGGGTCTTTCGCTTTTTGCTCGAGCTGCAGCAGCAGCAGCAGCAGCCAACGAGCCGCACGATGATGTCACCCTATTCGCCCCCGGGAGGCCAAAGGAGGACCCACCCCGGTCTGACTCCTCCGACCAGCCTGCCCCCGGGGTTCGTGAGGACTCGGTCTTTTCTGCTCCGATTGAACTCCACCTTCGCGATTCCACCTTCCTATCTTGCTTTTCCCTTCCCAGCACAGTCTTTCAAGCCCTTCCCCTACGTTCTACCCACAAACGCTACTCGCAGCTGTGTGCGTGCTATGTTGTGAGCCGTTTTAGATGTGTTTGTGTGTGTATATATAAGAAAGTATATACAGCACCTTCTTTTCCTTTCCTTCCCTACACAGGGGCCGCGTGTCGTGGTGGTAATTCGTTTCGTGAACCTGCGGCGCCATCTTAGCTTCACGATTACAAAAAAAAACGACTAAGAAAGAAACCCCCCCCCCCCCCCAAACCCCTCTCATTCGTACCTGTGTTGGAGTGTATGTATATATACTGGATAGTATTGGAATTAAAAGGAAAGCAAAAAAAAGAAACAACCCCCACGAAAGACAGTTAACTTTCCTCACCCTTGGCATGGGAAGGAGCACATACACCTGTCGTTTCGTAGTGTAGCGCTTCCCCGTGAGTGTGCGTAAGAGTGAACAAATCGAGAGAGAGAGAGCGAGAGAGAGAGAGCGAGCGAGAGAGCGAGAAAACGAGCATAAATGTCATTCAAATGGCGGCCGTACCAGGAAAGGGCAAGAGCGTTGCCAAGGGAAACTTACCAGCGACTACTAAACGGTTACCCACCCAACCGTCGAACGTTGGTTGCTAGTAGAAGGCACACACACACACATATGCTCCACTTTGAAACCGTTTGCATCCATCGGATTGGTTTCGAAATTAAGTGAGAAAAGAACCGACCGGTGTCGGTCGACTTCGATATCGTGTGCGTGTGCGGGTTCGTGTGGTGTTGTGTCGTTGGTGCGAACGGTGCAGCAGTTGGAAGAACAAAGAGAGATAAAATTCACGCGCGCATGTCAAAAGGTCAGACATTGCCACCCATTTCGGGGCAGGAGCTTTGCTCGACCGTGGGGAAGGTGTTTGTGTGGGCCGCCTCCTCACTCTCTCACTTACTCTCTCTCTCTCTCTCTCTCTCTCTCTCGCTCTCTCTGTCTCTGCTGCACAGTGGCGGAATCGGAGGATTTTCCACTTCAGGCTGCTCCAAGTCTTCCAGCGGGTAGAGTTAGTGTACCCCCCCTTTAGTTTTTTTTCCTTCGCTGGATAGCAGCATGCCTGCACAAAGGGCGACATTTTTCACGCCACGATTAGACGCCACAGAAATGGTGCGCTTTCACGAAAGTACATCCATTTTCCCGGATGCTTTATGCCGTTATGCTCCACAGTCGATGCGATGGGGCGGATCCGGGTGGGGATTATTTCGATTTGTGAAAGGTTTATTGATGTTTTTAGCTTTATGTTTCCGCGCCTGGATCGGTACGGCACTGGTGTTTTTTTTTCGTAATCGATTCAATGTTTGGCTGCAGAGTGCATTACATGGGCGGTTTTGTATCTGCTACATAAATCAGGTTTATGTTAATTTTCCGAGTAATGTGTTTCATCATCTCGATTGGCACGGAGTACACTTTCGGTGTTGCATTCTAACAAGTAATGTAAAGCCATCACAGTGTTACATTTACTACAAAGGTTATTCTGTGAAATAGATCTGAAGTCTGCGTCTAGGAAAACTTGGTGTAAAGGTGCCCAAAAGCGGACTTATTGATCAAATTTTATGGAAACATCAATTGGTAGATGAATATAAAGCTTTTCTTCATTTTAGTACATTATTATTACATTTAAATGTATTTTTCCAACTAATCAATACACAACCCTCCTCCCACAAAGTTATGCAGAGATCTGTACCCATTCGGATCATGTTTTGAGTAAAACTAGGGCACAGAAAACGAGCTCTTTGAATAAGTGCTATGTAGACATAGATTAAGGGTATAGCTCCGACGAATATCAATAGACGAATATCAATAATTTCAATAATCAATCAATCAATCAATAATAGTCGGGCTGTACCAGTAGTGGGGCTTGGCTTTCAGTGACTTATAGATTTTATCCATAACATGATAGGGCACAAGTTCTACCGTATGTGGGGGCACGGTCCATTCGCGCCTTGAACCCGTGACGGGCATGTCTTTAAGTCGTTCGAGTTGACTACTATACTGCGAGACCGACCAGTAATATTAACTGATAGTAATTAATATCAATTACATAACTTCAAACAGATTTTTATTCTTTTTAATACATAAAGTAAGACAATTTTATCAAATTTACTTTAAATAATTGAAGCTCATCAAAACTTAATAACACTCCGGAAGCATCCGCCTTGTCAAACTCTTAGCACATTAGCATATCTCCTCACCCTCGGGCTCGTCCAAGACCATGACCAGCTTTAATTTTCTAAACCATAAAGTGCCATTTATTGCCCGCGCCATTGGTCGGCATAAATTAGCACCGATTCAGGCATTCCTCCATCCACGAGCGTGGTCGCGCCTTGAAGGCAAACGAATTGTCTTTCGCTCAATAGATTCAATCGATTACAAATGATTTCATTTTCTCGCACAGTACACCTGAACTGCCTGACGTAAGCAGTGAACTCCCCACACACGCACACACATACACACACACATACACACACACACACCGACACCGATTACGGGCTGATTAATCCGCATTGTCAAAGTGCATCGTGCGTTTTTCGTCTAGTTTTGTCTTGTCCACCCCTCGGACGGTGTGTGATGAGCTGTCCACGTGCATGTAAATAATAAAAAAACCTTCGCCCGTAGCCGTGCGTCGTCAGCCACGCTGCTCATTAACAGTGCGCCAACCGAAGGACCTTCACCAGCGTTAGCGCTAGGTGTTAATTAAACGAAATGCGCAAACGCACCACATACGCTCGCGCACACAGGGCAGTCGCAAATGTGTGCGCGCATCAACAGTGGCCGTGTTTGTTTGTTTCCAATCGAATGATTTATTCCTGCCAATTCGTCTTGCGCATTTTGCGCGCACGCTGCTGGCGGTGTGTATCGTGACAATTGGTGGTATGGTGAACGGTGGAAGGCAGGAGGATGCTTGCCTGTGCGCGACGATAATTCTCACGAGGTCCACCCCCCTCCCCCCCCCTCTCCGCAACTCCAGAACCCATCAGACGCAGATCAGCAGCAATAAGAGAAACTCGGTGGAAGAACATAGTACTGCCGTAGTACATTTGCTTGCCGGATGGCGCCATCCATGGAAGAAAAAAGTGCGCAAACACACACACACACACACACACACACACACACACACATACACACACTATCGTCACTTCACCGTCTTTCAGCACGTTCCATGGGCCAATCGAGCCGGACCGGAGGCAATTGTTTTCGCCCATGCCTGGCTGACGCTCACTACGGACGACAAATGTCGGAAATGATAACGTACGTCAACATCGTTGATTGATGCCACCAGGGAAGGATGGTGGTTGGCGAGGGAGCAGGAGAGTGTGTGTGTGTGTATGAGAGTGACTCGTGTGTTCCCGTCACTATTTGCATTCTATTGATTAATGGCCATTTTGATTTGAGCTGATCGTCATGAAACTGTCTGCCGCGCGAGCGACTGGTCTCATCGGTTAGAAGAATGTGAGGTATAATAAGTCCCAGTAATGGGTTCTTCGTAAATGTTTTATAAAAAAATTGGTTTAATTCTAAATGAGAATTAATATTTTCTTATGTACCATCATTCATATTCACCTAAAGCACAATAGAAATCGAAAGGAAATTTGCAAGAATCACGGTAAATAGGTTGTACTTACAAGTTGCACGCATGCACTGGCCACAAAGCAACCCATGAGAATGGGTCAAACGAACGTCAACAACACCGGCCTTACCGACTATGCCGCAGTATGTCATCACGTTTATCTCCTTAGCCCCATCTGATCAGCATCATCAACAGCCGTCTTTCGGCCCAGTGAGTGAACACACTATCACACTATCATCAGCAAATCATCATCATCGTCGTCGTCGTTGCACGAACATTGTTGTATACGGGACGCGCTCCTATCGCCCTACTCAGCCAGTCACCCAGCCTACTGTGCTGCACACTCAGTTGGTGACGCATTTTCTAGGTCATTTCAATTAAAAGCCCCCTCTCTCCCCAGCCGTTCGGACTTGATCACAGAATCAAGTCGGTATCAAGCGGGAAACTTTAGATTTCTTCATTTTCCAAAGCGAATTGGCTCAGCTCGACCAAAAAAATTGTACCAGAGAAAGATATTTTGCTGTAAAATGTAATACGCTTTGCCAACGCACACAGCCGCACAACCTTTCACCCACCCCCGTGTCGCAGTTGTTTGGTAATGGTAGACATTTCAACAGTCCGCAAAAATCCGTTCCGTCTGTCCGACTCAGACACGACCACGGCCAGATTAGACGCCACAGTCGCAGTCGTAAGTTTTCCGGCCTGGTTAAATATCGTTTACACTTTCACAGGCCCCCGACGCCGCACTCGGGAGCACATCGCCCACACGCCCACCCAATGGCCCCGGAGGTTTGAAGCAGTTTTGTCCGATGTCACTCGAGGTCAGCAGACGGCAGCCGTTCACGAATACGGCGAGAGCAACGATGACCACACAGGAGGGGTAAAATGTGCTGCCCATTACGTTCTGGGGGGAGGTAGTGGTCACTGTCTAGAATTCCCCACCATCACACACACACACACACTCACACACACGCCTTATCAGTTTCCCAGGATCCTTCGGTTCGATTGCGCACGACCTTATCGCCAAAAACACCCTTGGCAGGCCCGTGTGCCTTACGCCCTTTGTTATAAATTAGAGGTTTTTGTATTACTTTTTACCCTGTGTACTCCCTAATGTTTGTGTGTGTGTGTGTGTGTGTATGTGTCCCACTCCCTCCACACCCACGTTGACCGTGATTCGGAAGGAGAAGGAGCAAAAAAAAAACCAGCCGACCGCAGTTGTTTTAAAAGATTTCGCTGGCCGGTTTGATTGTTTTCCGCCCATCCGTGGCCATTATTATCAGTGCGCCCGTGTGCGCTTCTCTTCACTCGGTCAGCGTATTGTTCTCTCTTACCTCCTCTCTCTCTCTCTCTCTCCCTCCTTTTAAGAGACCATGATGGTCAACCATCTTTCGCGCTGGTCCAACAACAAAAAAGAACATGGAGTACGTACCCCTTATCACGAACGGCCGCGGGGCTGCTGATACGCTTTGCGAGGTGATACTTGCCGTGGAATAGTGCCGTGGAATAGCGCTGCCACCGTGCTGCTTGTCGAATCCACGACCCCGAGGCGTGAATGTGTCAGCAATATAGCGGCGAAGAACGGCGTCCGATAATTCGTTGGCTTAATGTATGTTTTTGTTGGTTATTATTTTTTTTCTTTTTTCATTATGTTTAATGAACTACCTTTAGTCGAGCATGAAAATGTGAGTGTGTGTGTGTGTGATTTTTTTTTTGGTTCAATTCGTTTGCTCCATTGCGTAAAGCACATTAATGACAGTGTAAGTCGAGCAAGAAAGGGCAGAGGGGTTATTTTTAGCGATGAAGTATGTCCAGCTTACTACCGCCGCTCCAACCCGGTCCAAACTGGCTTATCAAAAGCACTATCGATTGTCGAGCGCTCACAAACGTTTATATCGGTCACGAGCTTCGTTTTGAGCGGGGCGAAAAAAGCCCCCTCTTTCGAAAAAAGAACACCCCAAAGACCTATTTCGTTCAAACAGCGAAATTGAAATTGAAAAATAGTAAGAAAAAAAAAACACAAAAATGCAAAAGTACTCGTGGACTAACAACGCCAAAACAAAGGCGCGAACATTTGGCCCAAAAAGTCGGCTCTCCCCCCTTTCTAGCCTGTGTGCGTGTGTCGCCATTTTCAAAACGGGTGTTTTTCACTCCCATAAAACACTCCGTTGCCCGGTCAACGGATAATCTGGTCGTTTTGCGGAACCGGAAATGCTAGGAAATTGCAAACAAAACCCCCCAAATTCTCTCTTGGCGAAAAAAAAGAGTGTAGAAACAAGTTTAAATACGGCACCATCATCATCATCATCATCATCATCATCGGCAAAAGGGTTGAAAGCGACACAGAACCCCGAACAAATTCGAATAACACTCTCCAAATACCACCACCACGCGTTGATGATGTTGATGATGGTGACGATGATGGAAAGCGCTTTGTTTGGATGCGACGTGCTGACGAGCACTCCACCGTTGACCGGATAATCGAAGAAGGCCACGCGGTGCCACTGCACACTCACATATCAAAACACGCTCACTGGATAGCAGAGGGTAGAGGGAGGGTGAGAGCGGCGAAGGGGTTGTCGCTTGGGGAAGCAAAATTCCATCACCTGCCATCAACGGATGGCAAAATTAAATCCAAAAAGCCCATCCCATCCCGTTCGGAAAAGAAAACTGCCCCAGCGCAAACGGTATAAATCACACATGCTTGCTGGGTTTGCTGGGCAAAAGGGAAAAACGAAGGTTTTGCTGCTCCCCAGTGCCTGCGGCAGGATTTCCATTTCCTTGTCCGTTTCCGTGATGACGAAAATACAAAAAAAGGAAATCATAGCCATTCCGCCATTGACCGTTGAGGCGAGCGTACTAAAAATGCTTGTACAAGGAGGGGGAGCGTTGGAGTAGCGAGGAACAGGATAAGCCACGGATACGTCCGAATGCGCCATGATGGACAGCATCGGTAGACCCTTGGGTGGTGGGGGTGGGCAAAATGGAGCCGGGGGAGTTCACAAAACCCCAAGCTGGACCCCGAGACCTCGACGACCAGCGAACAGCGGCCTTTGCCAGGACACGTACACCACACACACACCACACACACACCAGCAGTGGTAAAAAAATATGCTCGGAAAAACGGGGCCCCAACGGAGGAGCGCCGATGAAAAACGCGGCCCGATTTTCCCATCGTATAGTGTGCGGTGAGGAGAAAACAACAGGGTGACTCTGTCACGTCTAATTCGATTTGTGGCCTCTCGCTGCTCTCTCGCTCTCGTGCTCTCGCACCCCTACGCTCAATCCCCACTCCACAGCGCACTTTTCCCCGTCGGAATGTAAGCAAACCCGCATGTAAGCAGAAGGTGCGCCTGCGAGTGAGAGAGTGAAACAGCGCTACAGAGCAGCAACCATTTTCATCTCGCTCCCGTCCAACGCTCTACGTGCACGGTACTGCTACGGGCGTGGTTCCAAGCACACAGCACAGCGCACTCACTCTCTCTTACCTGCTCTCTCTCACGCAAAACACGCACACACTCCACACACACACACACGCGCTGTACTGCTCTTTCACCCCTGTGTCGGGCAACGCTGGGTGGCCGCAGCAGACGCAGGGTTTC